>NC_068427.1:49817150-49974650 GCF_023373465.1 Oncorhynchus keta
CATGGATTCACTATGTTACCACCCACATGGATTCACTATGTTACCACCCACATGGGAGTCACTATGTTACCACCCACATGGAGCTCATATGTTACCACCCACATGGATTCACTATGTTACCACCCACATGGGATTCAATATGTTACCACCCACATGGATTCACTATGTTACCACCCATGGATTCACTATGTTTCCACCCACATGGAGTCACTATGTTTCCATGCACATGGAGTCATTATGTTACCACCACATGGAGTCACTTTGCGCTACAAACCCCATGGATTCAATATGTTACCACCCACATGGATTCACTATGTTACCACCCACATGGATTCACTATGTTACCAAATTCCACATGGATTCATTATCTTACCCACCCATGGATTCAATATGTTACCACCCACATGGATTCATTATGTTACAGCCCACATGGATTCATTATGTTACCACCACATGGATTCATTATGTTACCACCCACATGGAGTCACTATGTTACCACCCACATGGGTCACTATGTCACCACCCACATGGATTCACTATGTTACCACCCACATGGAGTCACCTATGTTACCACCCACATGGATTCACTATGTTGCCACCCACATGGATTCAATATGTTACCACCCCACATGGATTCAATATGTTACCACCCACATGGGATTCACTATGTTACCACCCACATGGATTCAATATGTTACCACCACATGGATTCACCATGTTACCACCCATGGAGCTCACTATGTTACCACCCACATGGATTCACAATGTTACCACCCACATGGATTCACTATGTTTGCACCACCCACATGGAGTCATTATGTTACCACCCACATGGAGTCACTATGTTACCACCCACATGGAGTCACTATTCTACCACCCACATGGAGTCATTATGTTACAACCCACATGGATTCACTATGTGACCACCCACATGGATTCACTATGTTACCACCCACATGGAGTCAATATGTTACCACCCACATGGATTCACTATGTTACCACCCCATGGATTCACTATTTACCACCCACATGGGAGTCACTATGTTACCACCCACATGGATTCACTATGTTACCACCCACATGGATTCACTATGTTACCACCCACATGGATTCACTATGTTACCACCCACATGGAGTCATTATGTTACCACCCACATGGAGTCACTATGTTACCACCCACATGGAGTCACTATTCTACCACCCACATGGGAGTCATTATGTTACAACCACATGGATTCACTATGTTATCACCCACATGGATTCACTATGTTACCACCCACATGGAGTCAATATGTTACCACCCACATGGATTCACTATGTTACCACCCACATGGATTCACTATGTTACCACCCACATGGAGTCATTATGTTACCCACCCACATGGATTCACTATGTTACCACCAACATGCAGTCCATATGTTACCACCCACATGGATTCACTATGTTACCACCCACATGGGATTCAATATGTTACCACCCACATGGAGTCACTACGTTTACCACCCACATGGGATTCACTATGTTACCACCCACATGGATTCACTATGTAACCACCCACATGGAGTCACTATGTTACCACCCAAATGGATTCACTATGTTACCACCCACATGGAGTCACTATGTTACCACCCACATGGAGTCACTATGTTACCACCCACATGGATTCACTATGTTACCACCCACATGGATTCACTATGTTACCCACCTACACATGGAGTCACTATTATACCACCAACATGGAGTCATTATGTATCCACCCACATGGGAGTCACTATGTTACCACCCATGGATTCACTATGTTACCACCCACATGGAGTCATTATGTTTACCACCCACATGGAGTCACTATGTTACCACCCACATGGAGTCACTATGTTTACCACCCACATGGAGTCATTATGTTACCACCCACATGGAGTCACTATGTGACCAACCACATGGAGTCACTATGTTACCACCCACATGGATTCACTATGTTACCACCCATGGATTCACTATGTTACCACCCACATAGAGTCACAATTATACCACCAACATGGATTCACTATGTTACCACCCACATGGATTCACTATGTTACCACCCACATGGAGTCACAATTATACCACCAACATGGATTCACTATGTTACCACCCCACATGGATTCATTATGTTACCACCCACATGGATTCAATATGTTACCACCCACATGGATTCACTATGTTACCATCACATGGAGTCACTACGTTACCACCCACATGGATTCACTATGTTACCACCCACATGGATTCACTATGTTACCACCACACATGGAGTCACTATGTTACCACCCACATGGGGATCACTATGTTTACACCACCCACATGGAGTCACTATGTTACCACCCACATGGATTCACTATGTTACCACCCACATGGAGTCACTATGTTTCCACCAACATGGATTCACTATGTTACCACCCACATGGATTCACTATGTTACCACCCACATGGATTCACTATGTTACCACCCACATGAGTCACTATTATACCACCAACATGGATTCACTATGTTACCACCCACATGGATTCAATATGTTACCACCCACATGGGGCCTCACTATGTTACCACCCACATGGATTCACTATGTTACCACCCACATGGAGTCACTATGTTACCACCCACATGGATTCACTATGTTACCACCCACATGGATTCACTATGTTACCACCCGCATGGAGTCACAATTATACCACCAACATGGATTCACTATGTTACCACCCACATGGATTCACTATGTTACCACCCATGGATTCACTATGTTACCACCACATGGATTCACTATGTTACCACCCACATGGAGTCACTATTATACCACCAGCTTGTGGATTCACTATGTTACCACCCACATGGATTCACTATGTTACCACCCACATGGATTCACTATGTTACCACCCACATGGATTCATTATGTTACCACCCACATGGATTCAATATGTTTACCACCCACATGGATTCATTATGTTACCACCCACATGGATTCATTATGTTACCACCCACATGGATTCATTATGTTACCACCCACATGGAGTCACTATGTTACCACCCACATGGAGTCACTATGTCACCACCCACATGGATTCACTATGTTACCACCCACATGGAGTCACTATGTTACCACCCACATGGATTCACTATGTTACCACCCACATGGATTCAATATGTTACCACCACATGGATTCAATATGTTACCACCCACATGGATTCACTATGTTACCACCCACATGGATTCAATATGTTACCACCCACATGGATTCACTATGTTACCACCCACATGGAGTCACTATGTTACCACCCACATGGATTCACAATGTTACCACCCACATGGATTCACTATGTTACCACCCACATGGGAGTCATTATGTTACCACCCACATGGAGTCACTATGTTACCACCCACATGGAGTCACTATTCTACCACCCACATGGAGTCATTATGTTACAACCCACATGGATTCACTATGTGACCACCCACATGGATTCACTATGTTACCACCCACATGGAGTCAATATGTTACCACCCACATGGATTCACTATGTTACCACCCACATGGATTCACTATGTTACCACCCACATGGAGTCACTATGTTACCACCCACATGGATTCACTATGTTACCACCCATGGATTCACTATGTTACCACCCACATGGATTCACTATGTTACCACCCACATGGAGTCATTATGTTACCACCCACATGGAGTCACTATGTTACCACCCACATGGAGTCACTATTCTACCACCCACATGGAGTCATTATGTTACAACCCACATGGATTCACTATGTTATCACCCACATGGATTCACTATGTTACCACCCACATGGAGTCAATATGTTACCACCCACATGGATTCACTATGTTACCACCCACATGGATTCACTATGTTACCACCCACATGGAGTCATTATGTTACCACCCACATGGATTCACTATGTTACCACCAACATGCAGTCCATATGTTACCACCCACATGGATTCACTATGTTACCACCCACATGGATTCAATATGTTACCACCCACATGGAGTCACTACGTTACCACCCACATGGATTCACTATGTTACCACCCACATGGATTCACTATGTAACCACCCACATGGAGTCACTATGTTACCACCCAAATGGATTCACTATGTTACCACCCACATGGAGTCACTATGTTACCACCCACATGGAGTCACTATGTTACCACCCACATGGATTCACTATGTTACCACCCACATGGATTCACTATGTTACCACCCACATGGAGTCACTATTATACCACCAACATGGAGTCATTATGTATCCACCCACATGGAGTCACTATGTTACCACCCACATGGATTCACTATGTTACCACCCACATGGAGTCATTATGTTACCACCCACATGGAGTCACTATGTTACCACCCACATGGAGTCACTATGTTACCACCCACATGGAGTCATTATGTTACCACCCACATGGAGTCACTATGTGACCAACCACATGGAGTCACTATGTTACCACCCACATGGATTCACTATGTTACCACCCACATGGATTCACTATGTTACCACCCACATAGAGTCACAATTATACCACCAACATGGATTCACTATGTTACCACCCACATGGATTCACTATGTTACCACCCACATGGAGTCACAATTATACCACCAACATGGATTCACTATGTTACCACCCACATGGATTCATTATGTTACCACCCACATGGATTCAATATGTTACCACCCACATGGATTCACTATGTTACCATCCACATGGAGTCACTACGTTACCACCCACATGGATTCACTATGTTACCACCCACATGGATTCACTATGTTACCACCCACATGGAGTCACTATGTTACCACCCACATGGATTCACTATGTTACCACCCACATGGAGTCACTATGTTACCACCCACATGGATTCACTATGTTACCACCCACATGGAGTCACTATTATACCACCAACATGGATTCACTATGTTACCACCCACATGGATTCACTATGTTACCACCCACATGGATTCACTATGTTACCACCACATGGAGTCACTATTATACCACCAACATGGATTCACTATGTTACCACCCACATGGATTCACTATGTTACCACCCACATGGAGTCACTATGTTACCACCCACATGGATTCACTATGTTACCACCCACATGGAGTCACTATGTTACCACCACATGGATTCACTATGTTACCACCCACATGGATTCACTATGTTACCACCCGCATGGAGTCACAATTATACCACCAACATGGATTCACTATGTTACCACCCACATGGATTCACTATGTTACCACCCACATGGATTCACTATGTTACCACCCACATGGATTCACTATGTTACCACCCACATGGAGTCACTATTATACCACCAACATGGATTCACTATGTTACCACCCACATGGATTCACTATGTTACCACCCACATGGAGTCATTATGTATCCACCCACATGGTGTCACTATGTTACCACCCACATGGATTCACTATGTTACCACCCACATGGAGTCATTATGTTACCACCCACATGGAGTCACTATGTTACCACCCACATGGAGTCACTATGTTACCACCCACATGGAGTCATTATGTTACCACCCACATGGAGTCACTATGTGACCACCCACATGGAGTCACTATGTTACCACCCACATGGATTCACTATGTTACCACCCACATGGATTCACTATGTTACCACCCACATGGAGTCACAATTATACCACCAACATGGATTCACTGTTACCACCCACATGGATTCACTATGTTACCACCCACATGGAGTCATTATGTTATGTCTCTGCTTTAGCAGCAGAGACAGAGGAGGAAAATGTAGAGAGGAGGGAGTGAAAGGATGCCAGGTCCGCAGGGAGGCGAGTTTTCCTCCATTTCCGCTCGGCTGCCCGGAGCCCTTTTCTGTGAGCTCGCAATGAGTCGTCGAGCCACGGAGCGGGAGGGAGGACCCAGCCGGCCTGGAGGATAGGGGACATAGAGTCAAAGGATGCAGAAAGGGAGGAGAGGAGGGGTTGAGGAGGCAGAATCAGGAGATAGGTTGGAGAAAGTTTGAGCAGAGGAAGAGATGATAGGATGGAAGAGGAGAGAGTAGCGGGGGAGAGAGAGCGAAGGTTGGGACGGCGCGATACCATCCGAGTAGGGGCAGTGTGGGAAGTGTTGGATGAGAGCGAGAGGGAAAAGGATACAAGGTAGTGGTCGGAGACTTGGAGGGGAGTTGCAATGAGGTTAGTGGAAGAACAGCATCTAGTAAAGATGAGGTCGAGCGTATTGCCTGCCTTGTGAGTAGGGGGGGAAGGTGAGAGGGTGAGGTCAAAAGAGGAAAGGAGTGGAAAGAAGGAGGCAGAGAGGAATGAGTCAAAGGTAGACGTGGGGAGGTTAAAGTCGCCCAGAACTGTGAGAGGTGAGCCGTCCTCAGGAAAGGAGCTTATCAAGGCATCAAGCTCATTGATGAACTCTCCGAGGGAACCTGGAGTCACTATGTTACCACCCACATTGAGTCACTATGTTACCACCCACATGGATTCACTATGTTACCACCCACATGGAGTCACTATGTTACCACCCACATGGAGTCACTATGTTACCACCCACATGGAGTCACTATGTTACCACCCACATGGAGTCACTATGTTACCACCCACATGGAGTCACTATGTTACCACCCACATTGAGTCACTATGTTACCACCCACATGGATTCACTATGTTACCACCCACATGGAGTCACTATGTTACCACCCACATTGAGTCACTATGTTACCACCCACATGGAGTCACTATGTTACCACCCACATGGATTCACTATGTTACCACCCACATTGAGTCACTATGTTACCACCCACATTGAGTCACTATGTTACCACCCACATGGAGTCACTATGTTACCACCCACATGGATTCACTATGTTACCACCCACATTGAGTCACTATGTTACCACCCACATTGAGTCACTATGTTACCACCCATGGAGTCACTATGTTACCACCCACATTGAGTCACTATGTTACCACCCACATGGATTCACTATGTTACCACCCACATGGAGTCACTATGTTACCACCCACATTGAGTCACTATGTTACCACCCACATGGAGTCACTATGTTACCACCCACATTGAGTCACTATGTTACCACCCACATGGAGTCACTATGTTACCACCCACATGGATTCACTATGTTACCACCCACATTGAGTCACTATGTTACCACCCACATTGAGTCACTATGTTACCACCCACATGGATTCACTATGTTACCACCCACATTGAGTCACTATGTTACCACCCACATTGAGTCACTATGTTACCACCCACATGGAGTCACTATGTTACCACCCACATGGAGTCACTATGTTACCACCCACATGGATTCACTATGTTACCACCCACATTGAGTCACTATGTTACCACCCACATTGAGTCACTATGTTACCACCCACATGGAGTCACTATGTTACCACCCACATGGATTCACTATGTAAATGTCCAAATCTTTGTTTTTCCGAGTTGATACTAGTATTGTGCTGTAGTTCAATGGCTTTCGTCCCAAAATTGCACCCTGATTCCCTACTTTAAAAGTAATACACTAGAGTGGGAATAGTGCCCTTGGTACGTATCCCCTGGCTTTGTTCTAGTCAATAATTAGTTGTGGTAAAGGTACTAGCTATATTTAATGATTACCATCATGCCTGTTAGATAAATGCCTCTATTGGCCTAATGGTTGAGAGCAGTGGTAGTAAACATGAACAGAATCAACAGCAACATTGAGCTTTATGGGTACATTAAGTTAGCTACTTAGCCTCTGTTTTCTCCCTATTACCTTAGGGGTAGGAATTACACTCATTTACAAGAGCACAATAATTAGCCTCGGAGCTGTTTGTGTCGTTTTGCCAACTCACACACGTGACAATGACCATAGTAGTTGGCAAGACAACACAGGCAGATCTAAACCAGGCTTTATCGTAGTATCACCTGCTATGCTGCAACATCCAGTCCAGACGTCCCAGCTTTACAGCCAGGCTGTCTTAAGCATGTTCACTGTTATGTTATTGGACTGGATTCAACCGTGACAAGTTGGCAAGACAACACAAACATATCTGATCTCACCAGGTATTAAACTGGATCTCACCATTATTAAACATACTCACCATTATTAAACTGGATCTCACCATTATTAAACATGATCTCACCATTATTAAACATGCTCACCATTATTAAACTGGATCTCACCATTTGAAACTGGATCTCACCATTGTAAACATGCTCTGAAACTTTATTTAACTCTTTGCAAACTGGAATTTTATCCGGAGGCTGCATTCATTGTAGCTGGGGATTTTAACAAGGCTAATCTGAAAACAAGACTCTAAATTTTACCGCTCCAACTCAATCATCAAGTTTGCGGACGACACAACAGTGGTAGGCTTGATTACCAACAACGACGAGACGGCCTACAGGGAGGGAGGGGGTGTGAGGGCCCTCGGAGTGTGGTGTCAGGAAAATAACCTCACACTCCAACGTCAGCAAAACTAAGGAGATGATTGTGACTTCAGGAAACAGCAGAGGGAACACCCCCTATCCACATCGATGGGACAGTAGTGGAGAGTGTAGCTAGTTTTAAGTTCCTCGGGCATACACATCACAGACAAACTGAATTGGTCCACCACACTGACAGCGTGAAGAGAAGCGCCGCCGCCTCTTCAACCTCAGGAGGCTGAAGAAATTCGGCTTGTCACCAAAAGCACTCACAAACTTCTACAGATGCACAATCGAGAGCATCCTGGCGGGCTGTATCACCGCCTGGTACGGCAACTGCTCCGCCCTCAACCGTAAGGCTCTCCAGAGGGTAGTGAGGTCTGCACAACGCATCACCGGGGCAAAACTACCTGCCCTCCAGGACACCTACACCACCCGATGTTACAGGAAGGCCATAAAGATCATCAAGGACATCAACCACCCGAGCCACTGCCTGTTCACCCGCTATCATCCAGAAGGCAGGTCAGTACAGGTGCATCAAAGCTGGGACCGAGAGACTGAAAAACAGCTTCTATCTCAAGGCCATCAGACTGTTAAACAGCCACCACTAACATTGAGTGGCCGCTGCCAACACACTGACACTGACTCAACTCCAGCCACTTCAATAATGGGAATTGATGGGAATGATGTAAATATATCACTAGCCACTTTAAACAATGCTACCTTATATAATGTTACTTACCCTACATTATTCATCTCATATGCATACGTATATACTGTACTCTATATCATCGACTGCATCCTTATGTAATACATGTATCACTAGCCACTTTAACTATGCCACTTTGTTTACATACTCATCTTATATGTATATACTGTACTCGATACCATCTACTGTATCTTGCCTATGCTGCTCTGTACTATCACTCATTCATATATCCTTTATCCCCTTACACTGTGTATAAGACAGTAGTTTAGGAATTGTTAGTTACATTACTTGTTGGTTATTACTGCATTGTCGGAACTAGAATCACAAGCATTTCGCTACACTCGCTTTAACATCTGCTAACCATGTGTATGTGACAAATAAAATTTGATTTGATTTGATTTGCTCACCATTATTAAACATGATCTCACCATTATTAAATATGATCTCACCATTATTAAACATGATCTCACCATTATTAAACATGATCTCACCATTATTAAACATGATCTCACCATTATTAAACATGCTCACCATTATTAAACATGATCTCACCAGTATTAAACATGATCTCACCATTATTAAACATGATCTCACCATTATTAAACATGATCTCACCATTATTAAACATGCTCACCATTATTAAACATGCTCACCATTATTAATTAAACATGATCTCACCATTATTAAATATGATCTCACCATTATTAATTAAACATGATCTCACCATTATTAAACATGATCTCACCATTATTAATTAAACATGATCTCACCATTATTAAATATGATCTCACCATTATTAATTAAACATGATCTCACCATTATTAAACATGATCTCACCATTATTAATTAAACATGATCTCACCATTATTAAATATGATCTCACCATTATTAAACATGATCTCACCATTATCAAGCATCCACACCATTATTAAACATGATTTCACCATTATTAAACATGATCTCAATTATTATTAAACATGCTCACCATTATTAAATATCCGCACCATTATTAAACATGATCTCACCATTATTAAATATGATCTCACCATTATTAATTAAACATGATCTCGCCATTATTGAACATGATCTCACCATTATTAAATATGATCTCACCATTATTAATTAAACACGATCTCGCCATTATTAATTGAACATGATCTCACCATTATGGTGAGTGGTCCTTCTGTGGCTCAGTTGGTAGAGCATGGCGCTTGTAACATTAGTGGGTTCGATTCCGGGACCACCCATTAGAATGTATGCACCATGACTGTAAGTCGCTTTGGATAAAGCGTCAGCTAAATAATATCATCATATCATCATTATTAAATATGATCTCACCATTATTAACAATGATCATGCCAATAGTAAACCATTCAGCCATGGGAGTCACTCACAATTTTGCCTAAGAACACAGCCATGAATGAAGAATGAAGATCCTCAGAGAGGTACCATCCAGGAACAGTTTGGTGATGAACATCCTCAGCATGATGCACCTTATAAACATGGCAGGAACAGTTTGGTGATGAACAATGCCTTTTCCAGCATGATGGAGCACCTTGCCATAAGGCAATGGCTCATAACAAAACATCCATGTTTTGGGTCCATGGCTAGGAAACTCCCAGACCTTAATCCCATTGAGAACTGGTGGTCAAAACCTCAAGAGGCGGGTGGACAAACAAACCCCACAAATGCTGACAAATTCCAAACATTAATTATGCAAGAATGGGTTGCAGTACAGAGACAAAGTAGAATCTCAATTCAACGGCTCAGACACAAGAGGCATGTGGCAGGGTCTACAGTCAATCACGGACTACAGGAAGAAATCCAGCCCAGTCACGGACCAGGATGTCTTGCTCCCAGGCAGACTAAATAACTTTTTTGCCCGCTTTGAGGACAATACAGTGCGACTGACACGGCCTGAACAACAAAAACATGCGGTCTCTCCTTCACTGCAGCCGAGGTGAGTAAGACATTTAAACGTGTTAACCCTTGCAAGGCTGCAGGCCCAGACATCCCCAGCCGCGCCTCAGAGCATTCCCCGAAATAACTGGCCGGTGTGTTTACGGACATATTCAATCAATCCCTACAGTCTGATCATAGGAAACAGTCATTCAGCCATGGGAGCTGGGTTCAACTGAGCTAAGAACACAACCATGAATGAAGAATGGGCCCAACACATCCTCACAACTTCTCTTCAAGAGGGAGGGCCACCATTGTTCCTGTTCCCAAGAAAGCTAAGGTAACTGAGCTAAACGACTACCGCCATGTTCACTTCCATCATCATGAAGTGCTTTGAGAGACTAGTTAGGACCATATCACCTCCACCCTACCTGACACCCTAGACCCACTCCAAATTGCTTACCACCCAAATAGGTCCACAGGCGATGCAATCTCAACCACACTGCACACTGCCCTAACCCATCTGGACAAGAGGAATACCTATGTGAGAATGCTGTTCATCGACTACAGCTCGGCATTCAACACCATAGTACCCTCCAAGCTCGTCATCAGACTCGAGACCCTGGGTCTCGACCCCGCCCTGTGCAAACTGGGTACTGGACTTCCTGACGGGGCCCCCAGGTGGTGAGGGTAGGTAACAACATCTCCTCCCTCTGATCCTCAACACTGGGGCCCCACAAGGGTGCGTTCTGAGCCCTCTCCTGTACTCCCTGTTCACCCACGACTGCGTGGCCACGCACGCCTCCAACTCAATCATCAAGTTTGCGGACGACACTACACTTATGAAATGCTTGTAATTATACTTCAGTATTCCATAGTTGTCACGAGTCCGACCGAGGGTGTTTCCCCTTCCCGTTCGGGTGGCGCTCGGCGGTCGTCGTCACCGGCCTATTAGCTGCCACTGATTGTCTTTCCTCCCCCTCCTTGTATGTTTAGTGGTAGCACCCGTTCATGTTAATTAGTTTGTCTTTATTAGACAGCCGGCCCGCCTGGTTGTTGTGCTGGATTATTTCAATGTAACCTTCGGCTCTGTTGTAGAGGTATGTGTTAGTGCCTGGTCGTGATTTTTTCCATTGTATTTTTTGATTCCCTGTGTTTGGGAACGTAACTTTTGTGAGCACCCTGTGGTGCGTTGGTGCTATTAAAAGACGCACAGCATTGAACTCTGTCTCCTGCATTTGACTCCACACCCACGACACCCGGAGCATTACAGAATCCCGCACCACCAAATCGAATGGAGTCAGCAGGAGCAGCAGCCAACCCTCTCCCATCGATGGAGGAACGGGTTCTCCACCACACCACCGTCCTCCATCGGATCGGATCCGCGATGGATCAAGTGATGGAGAGAATGGACAGATGGGAGTGGTCTCCTCTCTCCACTTTCGGCACCCACGGTTCCAGACTCCCCATCTCCCGACTCCAGCACCCTCCGTCTGACGCTACCGAGGGCTTATGATGGAGCGGCGGCGGGTTGCCAGGGGTTTCTGCTTCAGCTGGAGCTATACCTGGCCACCATCAGACCCACTCCCTCAGGAGCAGAGAGGG
This sequence comes from Oncorhynchus keta, assembly GCF_023373465.1. Classification (NCBI taxonomy): domain Eukaryota; kingdom Metazoa; phylum Chordata; class Actinopteri; order Salmoniformes; family Salmonidae; genus Oncorhynchus; species Oncorhynchus keta. The sequence continues at coordinate 49,829,859 of NC_068427.1, forward strand.
TGAGTGTCCTCATCTCCTGCCTCACGGATCGTGCTCTGGGTGGGCGAACGCAGTCTGGAATGGCCCAGACTCAGCGCGGGAGCACTACACAGAGTTTTCCTGCCGCTTCCGTGCCGTGTTTGATCACTCTCTCGACGGCCGAGCGGTGGGAGAACGACTATTTAATCTCAGGCAGGAGAGGAGGAGCGCCCAGGATTACGCTGGAGTTCCGGACCTTGGCAGCCGGATCTGAGAAGAACGACAGGGCCCTTATGGACCACTATAGGTGTAGTCTCCGAGAGGACGTCCGCCGGGAGTTAGCGTGTCGGGACACCACTCTGTCGCTGGATCAGCTGATTGACATGTCCATTCGACTGGATAATCTGCTGGCTGCCCGCGGCGTTCAGAGAGGGTTCTGTGCGTTCCACCACCCAGCCCCTCCGCTCCCATTCCAATGGAGTTGGGAGGGGCTGCGCCGAGGGGTACCGGAGGAGGAGGCCTTCCCTGCACCAACTGTGGTCGGAGAGGACACACGTCTGATCGGTGCTGGGGGGTCCGTCTGGGAGTAGAGATGGCAGGCGGTCACCCCAGGTGAGTCAGCATCAAACTCACCCAGAACCCTTGTTGGCCACATGTTTGTCTTAACCTTTTTCCTTCACTTTTTCCCCTCTTCCCAGCATAGGCGCTAGTCGATTCAGGCGCAGCTGGGAACTTTATGGATCGCAGACTCGCCCTTAAGTTAGAGGTTCCGCTGGTGCCGATAGATTCTCCTTTCCCCGTGCACTCCCTAGATAGCTGGCCATTAGGGTCAGGGATGGTCAGGGAGACCACGGTCCCACTGGACATGGTGACGCGGTGGAATCATAGGGAGCGTATCAGTTTCTTTATTATTGATTCGCCTGCATTTCCAGTGGTGCTGGGGACTCCTGGCTGGCCCGGCACAATCCTAAAATTTCGTGGAGACAGGGGTTCTCCAGGGGTGGTCAGAGGAGTGTTCTGGAAGGTGTTTGGGAGTTTCCATCGGTGCCACGTCGGTGGAGAGTCCAGACCAGGGTTCCACGGTGTGCATTCCCCCGAGTATGCCGATTTGGCAATCGCTTTCAGTAAAGTGAATGCGACTAAATTACCACCTTATCGACCGGGAAGGGATTGTAAGATAGATCTCAGGTAGACGCTGCGCTTCCCAAGAGTCACGTGTACCCGCTGTCCCAGGAGGAGACGTTGGCAATGGAGACATATGTCACGGAGTCGCTGGGACAGGGGTACATTCGGCCCTCCAATTCACCCGTCTCCTCGAGTTTCTTTTTTGTGAGGAAAAAGGAGGGAGGTTTGCATCCGTGTATCGATTATAGAGGTCTAAACGCTATCACAGTTGGGTATAGTTACCCTCTACCTCTCATCGCTACGGCAGTGGAATCGCTCTCAGTTCTTCACAAAACTGGATCTCAGGAGCGTATAGTCTGGTGCGTATTCGGAAGGGAGACGAGTGGAAAACCGCATTTAGTACTACATCCGGCCACTATGAGTACCTCATCATGCCGTATGGGTTCAAAAAAACGCTCCAGACGTTTTCAATCTTTTGTAGACGAGATTCTCAAGGACCTGTGTGGGCAGGGAGTGGTTGTTTATATCGATGACATTCTGATCTACTCGGCCACTCACACCGCGCATGTGAATCTGGTGCGCAAGGTGCTTGGGAGACTGCTGGAGCATGACCTATACGTCAAGGCTGAGAAATGCGTGCTCTCTAAACGCCGACTCCGACCACGGTAAAGGAGGTGCAGCGGTTTTTGGGTTTTGCCAACTACTACCGGAGGTTTATCTGGGGTTTTGGCCAGATAGCGGCTCCCATTACCTCACCGCTGAAGGGGGCCCGGTGCGGTTGCAGTGGTCAGCAGAGGCGGACGGAGCATTCAACAAGTTGAAGGCGCTGTTCACTGATACGCCCGTGTTGGAGCATCCGGACCCCTCTCTAGCATTCATAGTGGAGGTGGATGCATCCGAGGCTGGGGTGGGTGCCGTGCTATCACAGCGCTCGGGTACGCCACCAAAACTCCGCCCCTGCGCTTCTTCTCAAGGAAGCTCAGCCCAGCGGAGCGTAACTATGATGTGGGGGACAAGGGAGTTGCTAGCGGTGGTTAGAGCTCTGAAGGTGTGGAGACACTGGTTTGAGGGGGCTAAGCACCCTTTTCTCATCTGGACTGACCACCAGAATCTGGAGTATATTCGGGCAGCTAGGAGATTTAACCCACGTCAGGCAAGGTGGGCCATGTTCTTCACCCGTTTCCGGTTTACTTTGTCTTATAGACCGGGCTCCCAGAACGTGAAGGCTGACGCACTGTCCCGCCTTTACGACATGGAGGATGGGCCCACCGAACCTACTCCCATCCTTCCCGCCTCAAAGCTGGTAGCCCCAGTGGTATGAGAGGTGGACTCGGACATCGAGCGGGCGTTACGGGCTGAACCCGCGCCTCCTCAGTGTCCAGCGGGGCGAAGGTACGTGCCGCTTGGTGTTCGGGACAAACTGATTTGGTGGGCTCACGTCCTACCCTCCTCGGGTCACCCTGGGGTGACGAGGACAGTGGGGAGCCTTCAGGGGAGGTATTGGTGGCCTACGTTGGCTAAGGACGTTAAGGGTTATGTCTCCTCCTGTTCCAGTGTGCGCTCAGAGTAAGGCTCCTAGGCACCTTCCTAGAGGGAAGCTACAACCCCTCCCCGTTCCACTGCGGCCATGGTCACATCTGTCCATAGATTTCCTGACCGATCTTCCGCCGTCTCAGGGGAACACCACGTTCTAGTGATTGTGGATCGGTTCTCTAAGTCCTGCCGTCTTCTCCCGTTGCCTGTATCCCTACAGCCCTACAGACTGCGGAGGCATTATTCACCCATGTCTTTCGGCACTACGGGGTGCCGGAGGACATCATTTCTGATCGGGGCCCCCAATTCACGTCTCGGGTATGGAGAGCGTTCATGGAACGCTTGGGGGTCTCTGTCAGCCTGACCTCCAGTTATCACCCCGAGAGTAATGGGCAGGTGGAGAGAATGAACCAGGAGGTGGGTAGGTTTCTGCGGTCGTATTGCCAGGATCGGCCAGGGCAGTGGGCACGATATATTCCCTGGGCTGAAATGGCTCAGAACTCACTACGCCACTCCTCTACTAACGTGTCCCCTTTTCAGTGTGTGTTGGGGAACCAGACAGTCCTGGCACCATGGCATCCGAGCCAGACCGAGGCTCCTGCGGTGGAGGAATGGGTACAGCGCTCCAAGGAGACCTGGAGGGCCGTCCAGGAATCTCTACGACAAGCGAGTGGACGGCAGAAGAGGAGTGCTGACCGCCACCGCAGTGAGGCCCCCGTGTTTGTACCGGGGGACAGGGTCTGGCTCTCGACCCGAAACCCCCCTCTCCGCTTGCCCTGCCGGAAGCTGGGTCCGCAGTGTGTAGGGCCCTTTAAAGTCCTGAGGAGAATAAACGAGGTGTGTTATCGATTACAACCCCCTTCCTATTATCGTATTAACCCCACGTTTCATGTGTCTCTCCTCAGGCCGGTGGTAGCTGGTCCCCTGCAGGACAGTGAGGTGCCGGAGGTCCCCCCCCCCCCGGACATCGAGGGGTCCCCGGCGTACACGATCCGGTTTTAAGGCCGTTCCACCGAAACACAGCCTTTTACATACAATATGAAAATTGAAAACAAAATGCTTTTAAAGAAATGTTTCAACACATTTATATATTTTTGGTGAAGCTTTCATTCCATTTCCCCTTCCTGTTGCACACAACAAGCTTCCATTCCTCCAGTCACATGGGGATATATGGCTGATTTAACATGAAGACCTCTTGTTACTTTTATAACCTCTTTGAGTTGAAGGAAAACATGTTTTTGTTTTTTTAATGAAGTTGAACATCTGCTCTTGATGACAGAATGTTAAAATGAGGTATGTTGTTTTTCACCAAGTCACACATCTCAAATAGGCCCCCGAATTGGTGGAACGACCCTTTAGCCTGCATCCCAAATGTCCACCTATTCCCTATATAGTAGCGGACTACTTTTGACCAGGGCCCATAGAGGCTGTACAGGGAAAAGGGTGCCATTTGGGAAGAGGCCTTAGTCAGTCAAGCTAATGTGTAAACGAGCGTGAATGATAAAAAAATCTTCTCCGAATTAGATTGCCTTCCACATTACTCCACTTCATTGCTCTTGCGAACGTGTCGGGAAAATACACTTGACTTTAAGTACATTCCTCAAGGCAAATTACACACCAAACAGCATCATAAACTAACAAGGACACGTTAAAATAACTATTTAATCCTGGTTGTGTCTTTTAATCATTTGTTTTGTTCTCCATGCGGATGGTTCTGGGTTGTAAAAGCAGTAACCAACCTAGAACATTAGAATCTAAAATGCACTGTCTCAATTCTGTCTCGTCCTTCTGTCTTATGCATCCATTTGGGTGTCCCAAATGGCACCATATTCCCTATATAGTGCACTACTTTTAACCAGGGCTGGCACCCTATTCCCTATATAGTGCACTACTTTTAATCAGGGCTGGCACCCTATTCCCTATACAGAGAGCTTATTTTGACCGGGGCCCATAGGGTTCTGTTTGGGGCACAACCATGGTGTTGAAGTCATCTATAACATTTACATGGATAGAGTCCTACAGAGTCACATAGAGACATATGGAGTCCTATAGAGTCATATAGAATCATATGGAGTCACATAGAGACATATGGAGTCACAGAGACATGAAGTCCTATAGAATCATATAGAGACATATAGAGACCTATAGAGTCATATAGAGACATTTCATATAGAGACATATGGAGTCACATAGAGACATATGGAGTCATATAGAGACATATGGAGTCACAGAGACATATGAAGTCCTATAGAGTCATATAGAGACATATGGAGTCACAGAGACATATGAAGTCCTACACATAGAATCATATGGAGTCACAGGGCATATGGAGTCATGTAGAGGCATATGGAGTCACATAGAGGCATATGGAATCATGTAGAGGCATATGGAGTCACATAGAGACATATGGAGTCATATAGAGACATATGGAGTCACAGAGACATATACTTCCTATAGAATCATATAGAAACATATAGAGACCTATAGAGTCATATAGAGACATATGGAGTCACCTATGGAGTCACAAAGACATATGGCGCCCTATAGAGTCATATAGAAATATATGGAGACATACATAGTCATATGGAGACAAATAGAGGCATATGGAGTGATATAGAGATATATGGAGTCATATAGAGACATATGGAGTCATCACTAATCTGGGCGGTTCATATAGAGACATATGGAGTCATATAGAGACATATGGAGTCATATAGAGACATATGGAGACATATGGAGTCATATAGAGACATATGGAGTCATCACTAATCTGGGTGGTTCATATAGAGACATCTGGAGTCATATAGAGACATATGGAGATATACGGAGTCATATAGAGACATATGGAGACGTATGGAGTCATATAGAGATGTATAGAGTCATATAGAGACATATAGAGTCATATAGAGACATATAGAGACATATGGAGACATACGGAGTCATATAGAGACGTATAGAGTCATATAGAGACATATGGAGTCATATAGAGACATATAGAGACATATGGAGACATACGGAGTCATATAGAGACATATGGAGTCATACGGAGTCATTTAGAGACATATGGAGACATACGGAGTCATATAGAGACGTATAGAGTCATATAGAGACATACGGAGTCATCACTACTCTGGGCGGTTCATATAGAGACATATGGAGTCATATAGAGACATATGGAGACATACGGAGTCATTTAGAGACATATGGAGACATACATAGTCATTTAGAGACATATGGAGACATATGGAGTCATTTAGAGACATATAGAGACATACAGAGTCATATAGAGACATATGGAGACATATGGAGTCATATAGAGACATATGGAGCCATATAGAGACATATGGAGTCATATAGAGACATACGGAGTCATATAGAGACATATGGAGTCATATAGAGACATATGGAGTCACAGAGACATATGAAGTCCTATAGAATCATATAGAGACATATAGAGACCTATAGAGTCATATAGAGACATATGGAGTCATATAGAGACATATGGAGTCACATAGAGACATATGGAGTCATATAGAGACATATGGAGTCACAGAGACATATGAAGTCCTATAGAGTCATATAGAGACATATGGAGTCACAGAGACATATGGAGTCCTATAGAGTCACATAGAATCATATGGAGTCACATAGAGGCATATGGAGTCATGTAGAGGCATATGGAGTCACATAGAGACATATGGAGTCATATAGAGACATATGGAGTCACAGAGACATATGAAGTCCTATAGAATCATATAGAAACATATAGAGACCTATAGAGTCATATAGAGACATATGGAGTCCTATAGAGTCATATAGAGACATATGGAGTCACAAAGACATATGGTGCCTATAGAGTCATATAGAAATATACGGAGACATATGGAGTCATATGGAGACAAATGGAGGCATATGGAGTCCACATATAGAGATATATGGAGTCATATAGAGACATATGGAGTCATCACTAAAGTCTATAGGAGAAGACCTTCATATAGAGACATATGGAGTCATATAGAGACATATGGAGTCATATAGAGACATATGGAGACATATGGAGTCATATAGAGACATATGGAGTCATCACTAATCTGGGTGGTTCATATAGAGACATAGAGACATATGGAGTCATATAGAGACATATGGAGTCACATACGGAGTCATATAGAGACATATGGAGACGTATGGAGTCATATAGAGACGTATAGAGTCATATAGAGACATATGGGAGACAAATAGAGGCATATGGAGTCATTTAGAGACATATGGAGACATACAGAGTCATTTAGAGACATATGGAGACATATGGAGTCATTTAGAGACATATAGAGACATACGGAGTCATATAGAGACATATGGAGACATATGGAGTCATATAGAGACATATGGAGACATATAGAGACATATGGAGTCATATAGAGACATATGGAGTCATATAGAGACATATGGAGTCATATAGAGACATATGGAGTCATATAGAGACATATGGAGACATACGGAGTCATATAGAGACATATGGAGTCATATAGAGACATACGGAGTCATATGGAGACATACGGAGTCATATAGAGACATATGGAGTCATATAGAGACATATGGAGTCATATAGAGACATATGGAGACATACGGAGTCATATAGAGACGTATAGAGTCATATAGAGACATACAGTGTCATCACTACTCTGGACAGTTCTGTTTTAGAATATGTGGACAATTACAAATACCTAGGTGTCTGGTAAGACTGTAAACTCTCCTCCCAGACTCATATTAAGCATCTCCAATCCAAAATTAAATCTAGAATTGGTTTCCTATTTCACAACAAAACAACCTTCGCTCATGCTGCCAAACATACCCTTGTAAAACTGACTATCCTATCGATCCTCGACTTTGGCGATGTCATTTACAAAATAGCCTCCAACACTCTACTCTGCAAATTGGATGCAGTCGATCACAGTGCCATCCGTTTGTCACCAAAGCCCCATATACTACCCACCACTGCGACCTGTATGCTCTTGTTTGCTGGCCCTCGCTTCATATTCGTCGCAAAACCCACTGGCTCCAGGTCATCTTTAAGTCTTTGCTAGGTAAAGCTCCGCCTTATCTCAGCTCACCATAGCAGCACCCACCTGTAGCACGCGCTCCAGAAGGTATATCTCACTGGTCATCCCCAAAGCCTATTCCTTCTTTGGCCGCCTTTCCTTCCAGTTCTCTGCTGCCGATGACTGGAACAAATTGCAAAAATCACTGAAGCTGGAGACTCACATCTCCCTCACTAACTTTAAGCACCAGCTGTCAGAGCACCTCATAGATCACTGCATCTGTACATAGCCCATCTGTAAATAGCCCATCCAACTACCTCATGCCCTCGCAACAGGTGTGGCTGAAATAGCCGAAATCTACTAATTTGAAGGGGGGTCCACATACTTTATACAATATATATTGTGTATTTAACCCCTTTTTTTTGGTGTAGTCACAAAACTACCCTCATACTTCCATAATGTTTTTTAAACCGGTAATCGTTACCTTCAGACCTTACACTTGTGGGGGTCGTAGAGAAAAACGGAGAACACGACCGTGTTGATGAGAAACTCCCCTTTCCACAGTGGGTCACATTAGTTTGTAGACAAACTGTTGGAATGCTACAAACAGAAGTTAGTACATCGACAGTACCGACTTCAGACTAGTCCATACCATCGTCTTTCCACAGAATGGTAATCTTTCCATCTTTCCCCTTTCCACAGAATGGTCATCTTTCCATCTTTCCCCTTTCCACAGAATGGTCATCTTTCCCCTTTCCACAGAATGGTCATCTTTCCATCTTTCCACAGAATGGTAATCTTTCCATCTTTCCCCTTTCCACAGAATGGTCATCTTTCCATCTTTCCCCTTTCCACAGAATGGTCATCTTTCCATCTTCCCCCTTTCCACAGAATGGTCATCTTTCCATCTTCCCCCTTTCCACAGAATGGTCATCTTTCCATCTTTCCCCTTTCCACAGATTGGTCATCTTTCCATCTTTCCCCTTTCCACAGAATGGTCATCTTTCCATCTTTCCCCTTTCCACAGAATGGTCATCTTTCCATCTTCCCCCTTTCCACAGAATGGTCATCTTTCCATCTTTCCCCTTTCCACAGATTGGTCATCTTTCCATCTTTCCCCTTTCCATAAAATGGTCATCTTTCCATCTTTCCATCTTTCCCCTTTCCCCAGAATGGTCATCTTCCCCCTTTCCACAGAATGGTCATAATAGTTTGTAGGTCAAACCGTTCTGACTCGAGGTTGACAGATTAATCAAGGTTTGTATCACACCAAAGAGACCAAATAACTTTCTAAATTCAGCACATGAATCTGCTTTACATGGGGTGTAGAGTAGAGGTCGGCATGGCCTATGAATTAGGGTTGATTTCAAATGTTCAAAACATTCGGTAATCGGCGTTTTTGGATGCCGATTACATTGCACTCCACGAGGAGACTGCCTGCAGCAAGGAGCCAAGGTAAGATGCTAGCTAGCATTAATCTTATCTTTAAAAAAATACCAATCAATCTTAACATAATCAACAGTTAACTACACATGGTTGATGATATTACTATTTTAACTAGCTTGTCCTGCGTTGCATATAATCAATGCGGTGCCTGTTAATTTATCATCGAATCACAGCCTACTACGCCAAACGGGTGATGATTTAACAAGCGCATTCACAAAAAAAATCACTGTCGTTGCACCAATGTACCTAACCATAAACATCAATGCCTTTCTTAAAATCAATACAATAAGTATATATTTTTTAAACTGCATATTTAGTTAAAGTAAATTCATTTTAGCAGGCAATATTAATTAGGGAAATTACTTCCCTTGTGTCACTTCTCTTGCGTTCTGTGCAAGCAGAGTCAGGGTATATGCAGCAGTTTGGGCCGCCTGCCTCGTTGCAAACTGTGTGAAGACCATTTCCTCCTTACAAAGACCGTAATTAATTTGCCAGAATTTTACATAATTATGACATAAAATTGAAGGTTGTGCAATATAACAGGAATATTTAGACTGAGGGATGCCACCCGTTAGATAAAATACGGAACGGTTTCCGTATTTCACTGAAAGAACAAAAGTTTTCAGTTTCCAGATTTGACCATATTAATGACCAAAGGCTCATATTTCTGTGTGTTTAACATATTATAATTAAGTCTATGGTTTGATAGAGCAGTCTGACTGAGCGGTGGCAGGCAGCAGCAGGCTCATAAGCATTCATTCTAACAGCACTTTCCTGTGTTTGCCAGCAGCCGTTTATGACTTCAAGCCTAACAACTCCCGAGATTAGGCTGGCAATACTATTGTGCCTCTGAGAACATCCAATAGTCAAAGGTATATGAAATACAAATGGTATAGAGGAAATAGTCCTATAATAACTACAACCTAAAACTTCTTAACTGGGAATATTGAAGACTCATGTTAAAAGGAACCACCAGCTTTCATATGTTCTCATGTTCTGAGCAAGGAACTGAAACGTTAGCTTTCTTACATTACACGTACTGCACTTTTACTTTCTTCTCCAACACTTTGTTTTTGCATTATTTAAACCAAATTGAACATGTTTCTGTCACGCCTTGGTCTTAGTATTTTGTGTTTTCTTTAATTATTTGTTCAGTCCAGGGTGTGACATGGGTTTATTGTATTTCGTATTGGGGTTTTGTAGTTATTGGGATTGCGGCTGAGTAGGGGTGTTGCATAGGTTTGGCTGCCTGAGGCGGTTCTCAATCAGAGTCAGGTGATTCTCGTTGTCTCTGATTGGGAACCGTATTTAGGTAGCCGGGGTTTGATTTGATTTGACGTTCCGTTTGTTGTTTTTGTATTTATTAGTTATTTCATGTATCGTTCCGTTTTTCTTCATTAAAGACATGAGTAACCACCACGCTGCATTTTGGTCCGACTCTCTTTCTACAAACGAAGAACGCCGTTACACTTTCATTATTTATTTGTAACTAAATAGATTTCATTTACTTGAGGCTAAATTGATTTTTATTTACGTATTATATTAAGTTATAATAAATGTGTTCATTCAGTATTGTTGTAATTGTCATTATTACATATATATAAATATAAATCGTCCGATCAAATCGTTATCTGCTTTTTTTGGTATCGGCGTTGAAAATAATCATAATCGCCCGCCCTCAGATACTACAGACCTTTTCGTGATTTGCAGGAATTCTCACGGTCTGACCAACATCGCTCTAGTTCTGCCACCTTTTACCTCAGATGCAGAAGTGTGACATCGGGGGATGTGAGACATGTTTTTGTTGTTATCTAAGCCCAGGCCTACATCCAGGAAGTGAACACTAAGAAAATGAAGTAGAGGGTTTAGACATCAAAACGACATGAATTTAACGTCAACAATATTCTTACTACAGGGTGGGACAGGACATCAGAACGTCAAGAGCTTAGTCTATGTTATAATTTAATTATTCCATGAATTACAAAGGTTACTATAGTGCCTTTGAATAGCCTAAAAAAAATATATATATACATATATATATATATATATATATATAGATTTGACTATTCAGAAGACATGTCACAGAGAGCATCAGGAGCAGAAACATAGCGTGACCTGGGGTAGGTTTGTCTGTACAGTATCCTGCATGTCATTCAACGGCAGACTGATGCTTAATCTGTTATTCACTATGTCTTTATCACCTTTAACAACACAACTAGCTACTAAAAATAACCATCCACCATCAACCACCCTAAAAGCACCATTATCGTCCGTGGCTAATGGCTAATGTGCCCGGTTGTTCGTCGAACTGGCTGCCAAGGAGGATTTTGTGGCATTCTGGGTAATTACTTACTGTTATACCAGGTTTATTATTGCCTCTGCTCCCTGTAGATTGGCGAGGCTTTTGTTCCAAACCTTGACAGCTAGGCTAAGCCTGGAGAAAACACCAGGACGCTCTTTGAGAAGTCCTATAGTCCCAGTAAGGCTTAAATGTAGGCCTATTTCTGGTGAATTATTTTCTGTCTTTTACAGGAGGGATGGGAAGTGGGGTATGGAGGTGGGAGGAGGGATGGGAAGTGGGGTATGGAGGTGGGAGGAGGGATGGGAAGTGGGGGTATGGAGGTGGGAGGAGGGATGGGAAGTGGGGTATGGAGGTGGGAGGAGGGAGGAGGGATGGGAAGTGGGGTATGGAGATGGGAGATGGGATGGGAAGTGGGGTATGGAGGTGGGAGGAGGGATGGGAAGTGGGGTATGGAGATGGGAGGAGGGATGGGAAGTGGGGTATGGAGATGGGAGGAGGGATGGGAAGTGGGGTATGGAGGTGGGAGGAGGGAGGAGGGAGGAGGGAGGAGGGATAGGAAGTGGGGTATGGAGATGGGAGGAGGGAGGAGGGAGGAGGGATGGGAAGTGGGGTATGGAGATGGGAGATGGGATGGGAAGTGGGGTATGGAGGTGGGAGGAGGGATGGGAAGTGGGGTATGGAGATGGGAGGAGGGAGGGAGGGATGGGAAGTGGGGTATGGAGATGGGAGGAGGGATGGGAAGTGGGGTATGGAGATGGGAGGAGGGAGGAGGGAGGAGGGAGGAGGGATGGGAAGTGGGGTATGGAGATGGGAGGAGGGAGGAGGGAGGAGGGAGGAGGGAGGGATGGGAAGGGGGGTATGGAGATGGGAGGAGGGAGGAGGGAGGAGGGATGGGAAGTGGGGTATGGAGATGGGAGATGGGATGGGAAGTGGGGTAGGAGGTGGGAGGAGGGATGGGAAGTGGGGTATGGAGATGGGAGGAGGGATGGGAAGTGGGGTATGGAGATGGGAGGAGGGATGGGAAGTGGGGTATGGAGGTGGGAGGAGGGAGGAGGGAGGAGGGAGGAGGGATAGGAAGTGGGGTATGGAGATGGGAGGAGGGAGGAGGGATGGGAAGTGGGGTATGGAGATGGGAGAGATGGGATGGGAAGTGGGGTATGGAGGTGGGAGATGGGATGGGAAGTGGGGTATGGAGGTGGGAGGAGGGATGGGAAGTGGGGTATGGAGATGGGAGGAGGGATGGGAAGTGGGGTATGGAGATGGGAGGAGGGATGGGAAGGGATGGGGTATGGAGGTGGGAGGAGGGGAGGAGGGAGGAGGGAGGAGGGATAGGAAGTGGGGTATGGAGATGGGAGGAGGGAGGAGGGATGGGAAGTGGGGTATGGAGATGGGAGGAGGGAGGAGGGATGGGAAGATGGGGTATGGAGGTGGGAGGAGGGGAGGAGGGAGGAGGGAGGAGGGAGGAGGGAGGAGGGATGGGAAGTGGGGTATGGAGATGGGAGGAGGGAGGAGGGATGGAAAGTGGGAATGGAGATGGGAGGAGGGAGGAGGGAGGAGGGATGGAAAGTGTGGAATGGAGATGGGAGGGGGAGGAGGGAGGAGGGATGGAAAGTGTGGAATGGAGATGGGAGGAGGGAGGAGGGATGCAAAAGTGGGGTATGGAGATGGGAGGAGGGAGGAGAGATAGGAAGTGGGGTATGGAGATGGGAGGAGGGATGCAAAGTGGGGTATGGAGATGGGAGGAGGGAGGAGGGATAGGAAGTGGGGTATGGAGATGGGAGGAGGGATGGGAAGTGGGGTATGGAGATGGGAGATGGGAGGGAGGGATAGGAAGTGGGGTATGGAGATGGGAGGAGGGATGGGAAGTGGGGTATGGAGATGGGAGGAGGGAGGAGGGATAGGAAGTGGGGTATGAAGATGGGAGGAGGGATGGGAAGTGGGGTATGGAGATGGGAGGAGGGAGGAGGGATAGGAAGTGGGGTATGGAGAGATGGGAGGAGGGATGGGAAGTGGGGTATGGAGATGGGAGGAGGGAGGAGGGATAGGAAGTGGGGTATGGAGATGGGAGGAGGGATGGGAAGTGGGGTATGGAGATGGGAGGAGGGATGGGAAGTGGGGTATGGAGATGGGAGGAGGGATAGGAAGTGGTGTATGGAGATGGGAGGAGGGATGGGAAGTGGGGTATAGAGATGGGAGGAGGGATGGGAAGTGGGGTATGGAGATGGGAGGAGGGATAGGAAGTGGGGTATGGAGATGGGAGGAGGGAGGAGGGAGGGGAAGTGGGGTATAGAGATGGGAGGAGGGAGGAGGGATGGGAAGTGGGTATAGAGATGTGAGGAGGGATGGGAAGTGGGGTATGGAGATGGGAGGAGGGAGGAGGGAGGGGAAGTGGGGTATGGAGATGGGAGGAGGGATGGGAAGTGGGGTATGGAGATGGGAGGAGGGAGGAGGGAGGGGAAGTGGGGTATAGAGATGGGAGGGGAAGTGGGTATGGAGATGGGAGGAGGAGGAGGGGGAAGTGGGGTATAGAGATGGGAGGAGGGATGGGAAGTGGGGTATGGAGATGGGAGGGGGGGAGGGATGGAGGGGAAGTGGGTATAGAGATGGGAGGAGGGATGGGAAGTGGGGTATGGAGATGGGAGGAGGGAGGAGGGAGGGGAAGTGGGGTATAGAGATGGGAGGGGAAGTGGAAGTGGGATAGAGATGGGAGGAGGGATGGGAAGTGGAGTATAGAGATGGGAGGAGGGATGGGAAGTGGAGTATAGAGATGGGAGGAGGGATGGGAAGTGGGGTATAGAGATGGGATGAGTGATGGGAAGTGGGGTATAGAGATGGGAGGAGGGATGGGAAGTGGGGTATAGAGATGGGAGGAGGGATGGGAAGTGGGGTATAGAGATGGGAGGAGGGGAAGTGGGGTATAGAGATGGGAGGAGGGATGGGAAGTGGGGGTAAGGAGATGGGAGGAGGGATGGGAAGTGGGTCATGAGATGGGAGGAGGGATGGGAAGTGGATGTTCTCAGAGATGGGAGGAGGGATGGGAAGTGGAATATAGAGATGGGAGGAGGGATGGGAAGTGGAATATAGAGATGGGAGGAGGGATGGGAAGTGGGGTATAGAGATGGGAGGAGGGATGGGAAGTGGGGTATAGAGATGGGAGGAGGGATGGGTTCTCAAGTGGAGTCCTCATAGAGATGGGAGGAGGGACTGGGAAGTGGAATATAGAGATGGGAGGAGGGATGGGAAGTGGAATATAGAGATGGGAGGAGGGATGGGAAGTGGGGTATAGAGATGGGAGGAGGGATGGGAAGTGGGGTATAGAGATGGGAGGAGGGATGGGAAGTGGGGTATAGAGATGGGAGGAGGGATGGGAAGTGGGGTATAGAGATGGGAGGAGAGGGCCCATGGGGGATAAATGCCCTATTATAGTTAATCAATGAGATGCAGGTTGGATTGAATTCCGTAAGGCAGCTCTACATGTATTATTCCATGTCCTCATGTCCTCATGTCCTCATGTCCCCATGTCCTCATGTCCCCATGTCCTCATGTCTTCATGTCCTCATGTCTTCATGTCCTCATGTCCCCATGTTCTCATGTTCTCATGTCCACATGTCCTCATGTCCTCATGTCCCCATGTCCTCATGTCCTCATGTCCTCATGTCCCCATGTCTTCATGTCCCCATGTCTTCATGTCCACTTGTCCCCATCTACCCATGTACCCATGTCCTCATGTCCACATGTCCTCGTGTCCACATGTCCTCATGTCCCCATGTCCTCATGTCCCCATGTCCTCATGTCCTCATGTCCTCATGTCCTCATGTCCCCATGTCCTCATGTCCCCATGTCTTCATGTCCTCATGTCCTCATGTCCTCATGTCCTCATGTCCTCATGTCCCCATGTCCCCATGTCCTCATGTCCTCATGTCCTCATGTCCTCATGTCCTCATGTCCTCATGTCCCCATGTCCTCATGTCCTCATGTCCTCATGTCCTCATGTCCTCATGTCCCCATGTCCCCATGTCCTCATGTCCTCATGTCCCCATGTCCTCATGTCCTCATGTCCTCATGTCCTCATCTGCAATCCAACCCACCAAACAACATAAACACTGTTGAGTTCAAAGTTCCTCCACCACGAGACAAACTCATATTTTCCTCCCAAACACGGATTTAAATGTTGAGGGGAAGACGAGTGTTTTCTAAACATATTCCAGATGATCCATCCAGGAGCTCTGGGAAGAGAAACATCATCATCATCAGGACAGAGATCAATCTCTCAACACACACACACACACACACACACACACACACACACACACACACACACACACACACACACACACACACACACACACACACACACACACACACACACACACACACAAAATCTGTTCCAACTGCCAAAACGCCTAAATTAGCTATTTTACACACACACACACACACACACACACACACACACACACACACACACACACACACACACACACCCACACGCACACACACACACACACATCTGTTCTAACTACCACCCAACTCTGCTAAATGAAATATTTTCATAAGCTCTTAATAGGCTAATTTAGAGTAGCACTAATTAACTCATTACTTATGGGGGTCTACCAGGAGGACAGAGATATTGAAGCCCTTCTGAAGAGAAGAGAGAGAGGGGGGGGGGGAGAAACAGAGAGGATAATATGTCTTATAACGAGCAGCTGTGTGAAACCCACACTATTATTTACAAATGATCAACATGGTTTGTGGCTGCAGTGCCTGGTAATTAACTAGCACATAAGGAGAGGTGGGGCCACATGATTGGGTTTGAATTACCAATCGGAATAAATTAGTCCGTTAACTTAGATTTCTTAATTCTTTAATTGCTGTGTGTGTTTTTTTTAGTTTTTTAGGTGGCCGTGACCCCTTGTGACAGGAAACACGACAGAGGTCCAGGTGTTACAACACGCCCTGTGAAGAGAGGATATCCTTCAGTTCCTACATAGAGCAGATTGGGTCATTTCACAGCAACTTGATGAAAGACTCCAATTTGAGGTTTGAGGAGAGAATTCCCCAGTAAGACGACAACGATGCCGTTTTCTCAAGAATCACACCACTGCATTCTGATCTGGCTACAACAGAAACAGAATCTACTTCCAGTCCACCCATTATTGGTTTCCATTATTATTTCTTCACATTTTTTTCTTCAATTAGCAAAAGCAGCTGTTTTCCAAAGCTACTTACAGTAGAGACAGCATACCTTTCCTTCTGGACTGGTCCACCCGTGGGAATCGAACCCACAACCCTGGACCAGGGAGGGTTCTCTCCTCTTCCTGTCTAGGATCTGAACCAGGGGGGGTTATCTCTCCTCCTCCTGTCTAGGATCTGAACCAGGGAGGGTTATCTCTCCTCCTGTCTAGGATCTGAACCAGGGAGGGGTTCTCTCCTCTTCCTGTCTAGGATCTGAACCAGGGAGGGTTATCTCTCCTCCTCCAGTCTAGGATCTGAACCAGGGAGGGGTTATCTCTCCTCTTCCTGTCTAGGATCTGAACCAGGGAGGGTTATCTCCAGAGGTCCTGTCTAGGATCTGAACCAGGGAGGGTTATCTCTCCTCCTTCCTGTCTAGGATCTGAACCAGGGAGGGTTATCTCTCCTCCTTCCTAGGATCTGAACTAGGGAGGGTCCTCCTGTCTAGGATCCCAGGAGGGTAACCAGAATCTCCCTCTCCTCCTGTCTAGGATCTGAACCAGGGAGGGTTATCTAGGATCTCCCAGGGAGGGTCCTGTCTAGGATCTGTCTAGGGATCTGAAAAGGGAGGGTTATCTAGGATCTGAACCCCAGGGAGGAGGGTTACCTCCTCCAGGGAGGTCCTGTCTAGGATCTGAACCAGGGAGGGTTATCTCTCCTCCTGTCTAGGATCTGAACCAGGGAGGGTTATCTCCTCCTCCTGTCTCTTCCTGTCTAGGATCTGAACCAGGGAGGGTTATCTCTCCTCTCCTGTCTAGGATCTGAACTAGGGAGGGGTTATCTCTCCTCCTGTCTAGGATCTGAACCAGGGAGGGTTATCTCTCCTCCCTGTCTAGGATCTGAACCAGGGAGGGTTATCTCTCCTCTTCCTGTCTAGGATCTGAACCAGGGAGGGTTATCTCTCCTCTTCCTGTCTAGGATCTGAACCAGGGGGTTATCTCTCCTCTTCCTGTCTAGGATCTGAACCAGGGAGGGTTATCTCTCCTCTTCCTGTCTAGGATCTGAACCAGGGAGGGTTATCTCTCCTCCTGTTATCTGAACTCCTCCTCCTGTCTAGGATCTGAACCAGGAGGGTCTGTCTAACTGAACCAGGGAGGGTTATCTCTCCTCTTCCTGTCTAGGATCTGAACCAGGGAGGGTTATCTCTCCTCTTCCTGAACCAGGGAGGGTTATCTCTCCTCTTCTGTCTAGGATCTGAACCAGGGAGGGTTATCTCTCCTCTTCCTGTCTAGGATCTGAACCAGGGAGGGTTATCTCTCCTCTTCCTGGGATCTGAACCAGGGAGGGTTTATCTCTCCTCTTCCTGTCTAGGATCTGAACCAGGGAGGGTTATCTCTCCTCCTTCTGTCTAGGATCTGAACCAGGGAGGGTTATCTCTCCTCCTGTCTAGGATCTCCTGTCCTTGGATCTGAACCAGGGGGTTAGGGGTTATCTCTCCTCTTCCTGTCTAGGATCTGAACCAGGGAGGGTTATCTCTCCTCTTCCTGTCTAGGATCTGAACCAGGGAGGGTTTATCTCTCCTCTTCCTGTCTAGGATCTGAACCAGGGAGGGTTATCTCTCCTCTTCCTGTCTAGGATCTGAACCAGGGAGATCTCTCCTCTTCCTGTCTAGGTCTGAACCAGGGAGGGTTATCTCTCCTCTTCCTGTCTAGGATCTGAACCAGGGGAGGGTTATCTCTCCTCTTCCTGTCTAGGATCTGAACCAGGGGTTATCTCTCCTCTTCCTGTCTAGGATCTGAACCAGGGAGGGTTATCTCTCCTCTTCCTGTCTAGGATCTGAACCAGGGAGGGTTATCTAGGATCTGAACCTCTCTCCCTGTCTAGGATCTGAACCAGGGAGGGTTGTCTGTCTAGGATCTGAACCAGGGAGGGTTATCTCTCATCTTCCTGTCTAGGATCTGAACCAGGGAGGGTTATCTCTCCTCTTCCTGTCTAGGATCTGTCTAGGAGGGATCTGTCTAGAACCAGGGAGGGTTGTCTCTCCTCCTTCCTGGGAGGGGTTATCTCTCCTCTTCCTGTCTAGGATCTGATCTCTTATCCTCCTCTTCCTGTCTAGGATCTGAACCAGGGAGGGTTATCTCTCCTCCTCCTGTCTTGGGAACCAGGGAGGGTTATCTCTCCTCTCCTGTCTAGGATCTGAACCAGGGAGGGTTATCTCTCCTCTTCCTGTCTAGGATCTGAACCAGGGAGGGTCTGTCTAGGATCTGAACCAGGGAGGGTTATCTCTCCTCTTCCTGTCTAGGATCTGAACCAGGGAGGGTTTATCTCTCCTCCTCCTGTCTAGGATCTGAACCAGGGAGGGTTATCTCTCCTCCTGCCTTGGATCTGAACCAGGGAGGGTTATCTCTCCTCTTCCTGTCTAGGATCTGAACCAGGGAGGGTTATCTCTCCTCTTCCTGTCTAGGATCTGAACCATGGAGGGTTATCTCTCCTCCTCCTGCCTTGGATCTGAACCAGAGAGGGGTTATCTCTCCTCCTGTCTGATTAGAAGACCCATGCCACAGCTCTGTGATGCCAGCCCACACAGTTACTAATACACAGACAGGACCCCTGTTGTGTCGACTGGAGTCCACCACCACCTCTCGTCTCTATTCTCTCTTCTCTTCCTCCACACTGTCCCTGCTTTCCCCCTCTTCCCCCCTTTTCCTCCTCAGTACTGAGCCCTCCATCTTCCAGCCTGTCCAACCGTGACCACGTCATACAAGTCCCATTATTGCAGTTCAAGACCGTAGACAGTACAGTCCTTCGAGCCCTCAGTTTATCTATCCTGAATTGTTCACGTCTGTTCTGCTTGAAGAGATGATAAATGAAACCCTCCACAACAACAATGGATGTGTCCCAAACGGCACCCTATTCCCCAGTATAGTGCACCACGCCTGGTCAAAAGTAGTGCACTAAATAGGGAATAGGGTGCAATTTGGGACGAAATCAAGAACAACGGTGACGGGAGGACAAGAAAGGCAGGGCAGCGAGGCCGGGTCAGTATCCGGATCTTCTCAGAAGAGCTATACATTTAAATGAAAAGGCCAGCAGACCACACAGCACCGCAAAAGGGGTCATGATTCTTTTAACAAGCAGCTCTTTTTTTTCTTGTTAGGGGACGGTCACAAACGACTGCATCTGAGGAATCATCAGATTTATAGGCAAGACTGAGTGACCTGTCTGACAGCTAGAGACACAAGACTCGGTGGCAGGGATTCAAGCTCTCATTCTGGTTGAGTGGAGTATAGGAGGGAGAAGGTCACAACTGAATTGACTGAACAGGCTGGCTAGTGCTCCAGCTAGCCTGACTGTGTGGAGCGGCACTGAGTGACTTCAGCCGTGGCAGGTCTGACCTCTCACAGTCAAGGTCTATGGGGCCACAGCCTGAGTACACTGAACAAGATGGCTGGCTACTGCTCCAGCTAGCTTGACTGAGTGGGGCTGGGACTACTGACTGAACCGACTGGTTAGCTGACCGACTGGCTAGCTGACTGACTGACTGGCTGGCTGACTGACTGAATGGCTGACCGGCTGGCCGACAGACTGACTGACCAACTGGCTAGCTGACCGACCTCTCACAGCAGGGCCAGAAGGGCCACATCCTCTCACAGCAGGGCCAGAAGGGCCACATCCTCTCACAGCAGGGCCAGAAGGGCCACATCCTCTCACTGCAGGGCCAGAAGGGCCACATCCTCTCACAGCAGGGCCAGAAGGGCCACATCCTCTCACAGCAGGGCCAGAAGGGCCACATCCTCTCACAGCAGGGCCAGAAGGGCCACATCCTCTCACAGCAGGGCCAGAAGGGCCACATCCTCTCACAGCAGGGCCAGAAGGGCCACATCCTCTCACAGTAGGGCCAGAAGGGCCACATCCTCTCACAGCAGGGCCAGAAGGGCCACATCCTCTCACTGCAGGGCCAGAAGGGCAACATCCTCTCACTGCAGGGCCAGAAGGGCCACATCCTCTCACAGCTTCTAATCCTACTCCACTTATTCATCATCTCACACTGAATATTAATGAGTTGACAAGGGGGTGAGCCAATAGCTACTTCCTGCTGGGGGTCAAAGGGGATTGGATGTGGGAAGAGGTAATAATATATTAACTAATCAGGTCCACTCTAGATCGCAGCCTCTCCTGTTGGGTCTACTCAACCCTATTGACCCAGGAGAGGATGGAATGTTGTGTGTACTCGACCCTATTGGCCAAGGAGAGGATAGAATACTGCATGTACTCGACCCTATTGGAGGTTGGTTGAGGGGAGTGGAGAGCTCCAAATCAGTCGTATGTTAGTGATCGTAGCTTCTGCAACATTCTGTGAATCACATCTGATTAGCTTTGATTAAAACCAACTTAACAAAGAGCTCAGGAGGACTACTGTAAATGAGAGACAGAGCTTTGAAACAAAGACATCAATTTAACAGGTTAACCTTCAGTTTCTCAGTGTTCTTTACGTCATTCTGATTTCTTATAAAACTAAAAAATAAAGGTATTTATTCAGGCAAGTCAGGTAAGAACAAATTCTTATTTACAATGACGGCCTACACCGGCCTACACCGGCCTATAATAATAATAATAATATATGCCATTTAGCAGACGCTTTTATCCAAAGCGACTTACAGTCATGTGTGCATACATTCTACGTATGGGTGGTCCCGGGAATCGAACCCACTACCCTGGCGTTACAAGCGCCATGCTCTACCAACTGAGCTACACCGGCCTACACCTGCCAAAACCCAGACGACGCTGGGACGCCCTATGGGACTCCCGATCTCGGCCGGTTGAGACACAGCCCTGGCTCGAACCAGGGTTTGTAGTGACGTCTCTCGCTCTGAGATGCAGTGCCTTAAACCGCTGTGTCACTCGGGAGCCCTTCGGGACACATCAAGACACAAACTGTACCGTTAGGCTGAAATATCTCTCTCGCTCTCTCTCTCTCTCTCGACATACTGGATACGGAGTATACTAGTGACTGGTTAGCACCTCACCTCTCCAGTCCAACAGAGATCAGCCATAGCTCAGTCCCTACTCCCCAGTCCCCAGTCCAACAGAGATCAGTCATAGCTCAGTCCCTACTCCCCAGTCCCCAGTCCAACAGAGATCAGTCATAGCTCAGTCCCTACTCCCCAGTCCCCAGTCCAACAGAGATCAGTCATAGCTCAGTCCCTACTCCCCAGTCCAACAGAGATCAGTCATAGCTCAGTCCCTACTCCCCAGTCCAACAGAGATCAGTCATAGCTCAGTCCCTACTCCCCAGTCCCCAGTCCAACAGAGATCAGTCATAGCTCAGTCCCTACTCCCCAGTCCCCAGTCCAACAGAGATCAGTCATAGCTCAGTCCCTACTCCCCAGTCCCCAGTCCACCAGAGATCAGTCATAGCTCAGTCCCTACTCCCCAGTCCCCAGTCCAACAGAGATCAGTCATAGCTCAGTCCCTACTCCCCAGTCCAACAGAGATCAGTCATAGCTCAGTCCCTACTCCCCAGTCCCCAGTCCAACAGAGATCAGTCATAGCTCAGTCCCTACTCCCCAGTCCCCAGTCCAACAGAGATCAGTCCCTACTCCCCAGTCCCCAGTCCATAGCTCAGTCCCTACTCCCCAGTCCCCAGTCCAACAGAGATCAGTCATAGCTCAGTCCCTACTCCCCAGTCCCCAGTCCAAACCACAGAGATCAGTCATAGCTCAGTCCCTACTCCCCAGTCCCCAGTCCAACAGAGATCAGTCATAGCTCAGTCCCTACTCCCCAGTCCCCAGTCCCCAGTCCAACAGAGATCAGTCATAGCTCAGTCCCTACCCCAGTCCCCAGTCCACCAGAGATCAGTCATAGCTCAGTCCCTACTCCCCAGTCCCCAGTCACCAGAGATCAGTCATAGCTCAGTCCCTCCACCAGAGATCCCAGTCCCCAGTCCACCAGAGATCAGTCATAGCTCAGTCCCTACTCCCCAGTCCCCAGTCCACCAGAGATCAGAGCTCAGTCCCTACAGTCCACCAGAGATCAGTCATAGCTCAGTCCCTACTCCCAGTCCCCAGTCCACCAGAGATCAGTCATAGCTCAGTCCCTACTCCCCCCCAGTCCAACAGAGATCAGCCATAGCTCAGTCCCTACTCCCCAGTCCCCAGTCCAACAGAGATCAGTCATAGCTCAGTCCCTACTCCCCAGTCCCCAGTCCAACAGAGATCAGCCATAGCTCAGTCCCTACTCCCAGTCCCCAGTCCAACAGATCAGTCATAGCTCAGATATCCCTACTCCCAGTCCCCAGTCCAACAGAGATCAGCCATAGCTCAGTCCCTACTCCCCAGTCCCCAGTCCAACAGAGATCAGCCATAGCTCAGTCCCTACTCTCCAGTCCCCAGTCCAGCAGAGATCAGCCATAGCTCAGTCCCTACTCCCCAGTCCCCAGTCCACCAGAGAGATCAGTCCATAGCTCAGTCCCTACTCCCAGTCCAACAGAGATCAGTCATAGCTCAGTCCCTACTCCCCAGTCCCCAGTCCACCAGAGATCAGTCATAGCTCATAGGCCAACTTTCCACAAATAAAACAAGCTACTCACTCATTTTGCTGACTGTTATTACAAGGATATACATTACAAGTGGCTTGAAACCGAATGTTTTGATATTGATAGATATATTTGTAAATCATCATTTTTTTTTAAAAACTAGAGTAGTTAGTTGATAGGTGGACCCAACGAAGACAGACTCAAGTTCCTCACGAGAACTACTGACTATTGGGGTGATTTTTGACCCAACGAAGACAGACTCAAGTTCCTCACGAGAACTACTGACTATTGGGGTGATATTTGACCCAACGAAGACAGACTCAAGTTCCTCACGAGAACTACTGACTATTGGGGTGATATTTGACCCAACGAAGACAGACTCAAGTTCCTCACGAGAACTACTGACTATTGGGGTGATATTTGACCCAACGAAGACAGACTCAAGTTCCTCACGAGAACTACTGACTATTGGGGTGATATTTGACCCAACGAAGACAGACTCAAGTTCCTCACGAGAACTACTGACTATTGGGGTGATATTTGACCCAACGAAGACAGACTCAAGTTCCTCACGAGAACTACTGACTATTGGGGTGATATTTGACCCAACGAAGACAGACTCAAGTTCCTCACGAGAACTACTGACTATTGGGGTGATATTTGACCCAACGAAGACAGACTCAAGTTCCTCACGAGAACTACTGACTATTGGGGTGATATTTGACCCAACGAAGACAGACTCAAGTTCCTCACGAGAACTACTGACTATTGGGGTGATATTTGACCCAACGAAGACAGACTCAAGTTCCTCACGAGAACTACTGACTATTGGGGTGATATTTGACCCAACGAAGACAGACTCAAGTTCCTCACGAGAACTACTGACTATTGGGGTGATATTTGACCCAACGAAGACAGACTCAAGTTCCTCACGAGAACTACTGACTATTGGGGTGATATTTGACCCAACGAAGACAGACTCAAGTTCCTCACGAGAACTACTGACTATTGGGGTGATATTTGACCCAACGAAGACAGACTCAAGTTCCTCACGAGAACTACTGACTATTGGGGTGATATTTGACCCAACGAAGACAGACTCAAGTTCCTCACGAGAACTGACTATTGGGGTGATATTTGACCCAACGAAGACAGACTCAAGTTCCTCACGAGAACTACTGACTATTGGGGTGATATTTGACCCAACGAAGACAGACTCAAGTTCCTCACGAGAACTACTGACTATTGGGGTGATATTTGACCCAACGAAGACAGACTCAAGTTCCTCACGAGAACTACTGACTATTGGGGTGATATTTGACCCAACGAAGACAGACTCAAGTTCCTCACGAGAACTACTGACTATTGGGGTGATATTTGACCCAACGAAGACAGACTCAAGTTCATCACGAGAACTACTGACTATTGGGGTGATATTTGACCCAACGAAGACAGACTCAAGTTCCTCACGAGAACTACTGACTATTGGGGTGATATTTGACCCAACGAAGACAGACTCAAGTTCCTCACGAGAACTACTGACTATTGGGGTGATATTTGACCCAACGAAGACAGACTCAAGTTCCTCACGAGAACTACTGACTATTGGGGTGATATTTGACCCAACGAAGACAGACTCAAGTTCCTCACGAGAACTACTGACTATTGGGGTGATATTTGACCCAACGAAGACAGACTCAAGTTATTTGACCTCTCAAGTTCCTCACGAGAACTACTGACTATTGGGGTGATATTTGACCCAACGAAGACAGACTCAAGTTCCTCACGAGAACTACTGACTATTGGGGTGATATTTGACCCAACGAAGACAGACTCAAGTTCCTCACGAGAACTACTGACTATTGGGGTGATATTTGACCCAACGAAGACAGACTCAAGTTCCTCACGAGAACTACTGACTATTGGGGTGATATTTGACCCAATGAAGACTGACTCTATTTAGGGAATCCAAACAATCCAATAGATTTGGCTGTTAAAAAGTATTTTTTGAAAGTTAGTTAGACCAGATGGGACCAAACAGATTTGGACTGAAAGGTAAACTTTAGAGTGTATCTCTCTACAAACGATGCTAGACTGAGAGACCTCGGGGGGTACCAGGTCTTATTTTTTCTTCATTTAAAAGGGATTAGACAGTTAATCCAACAACAGGATCACATTCACATGTGCCTCTGGTAACTCTCAGCGGAAAAAAAGACGACCAAGCTTGGATTAACGTTATAACAGTAACATGAGTCGTAATGGCTAGCCACGCACACGCGCGCACACACACACACAGTAACCCTGAAAATCAGCAGTTAGTCTAGTTACCGGATAATATTTATCCACTTTGTTAAATCAACATTTAATGACAAAAAAACCGAGCAATGTCACCTGCAATAACAATACTGATATCTGATGACAGAACACACACGCACACACACACACACACACACACACACACACACACACACACACACACACACACACACACACACACACACACACACACACACACACACACACACACACACACACACACACAGGTAGACACACACACACGCAGGTAGACACACACATACACACACAGGTAGACACACACACACACACACACACACACACACACACACACACAGGTAGACACACACACACACACACACACACACACACACACACACACACACACACACACACACACACACACACACACACACACACACACACACACACACACAGGTAGACACACACACACACACACACAGGTAGACACACACACACACACACACACACACACACACACACACACACACACACACACACACACACACACACACACACACACACACACACACACACACACACACACACACACACACACACACACAGGGACAGACACACACAGACAGACACACACAGATAGACACACACAGACAGACACACACAGATAGACACACACAGATAGACACACACAGATAGACACACACAGACAGACACACACAGATAGACACACACAGATAGACACACACAGATAGACACACACAGACAGACACACACAGATAGACACACACAGATAGACACACACAGATAGACACACACAGACAGACACACACAGATAGACACACACAGATAGACACACACAGTGACAAACACACTGGATCAGTATTGGCATGTTGTAATGACAGTGAGATGAGAAAAGTCCAAGTTGAGACTGTGTGTGTGTGTGTGTGTGTGTGTGTGTGTGTGTGTGTGTGTGTGTGTGTGTGTGTGTGTGTGTGTGTGTGTGTGTGTGTGTGTGTGTGTGTGTGTGTGTCAGTGTGTGTGTGTGTGTGCGTGTGTGAGTGTAGTGTCAGTGTGTGTGTGTGTGTGTGTGTGTGTGTGTGTGCGTGCGTGCGTGCGTGCGTGCGTGCGTGCGTGTGTGTGCGTGCGTGTGTGTGTGTGTGTGTCTGCGTATGTGTGTCAAATCTAATCAAGTTGTATTGGTCTGTAACCTAAATACTGCTACTGTACCAGGTACAACACGTAAATGAAAATCAACCCAGGAATACTTTGTTTCTTTTTTTTATGTGGTATGGAAGACAAAAAACACCCTGGTCAGGTGATCTAAAGGGAGTCCCTCCCCTCTCACCTTCTCCTCCAATGGGCTTTTGAGAAGGAGGAGAGAGGGGACGGCGAGGAGTCAAGGAAATGCAAATGACATCCTCACAACGGTGCCTGTGAGTGACGCCTAGTTTAACTTTCACGACAGTGTCAACATGGTGGAATCACAGACTATAGCACCCTATTCCCCACATAGTGTACGACAAAGTACAGACTATAGTGTTGACATGCTCAATGCTCTGAGGTGTCTGTTAAAACTACTAGCACACAGCTCAGACACCCATTGCCTCACAAAACATGCCTCCAGGGGTCTCTTCACAATCCCCAAGTCCAGAACAGACTATGGGAGGCAAACAGTACTACATAGAGCCATGACTACATGGAACTCTATTCCACAGTACTACATAGAACCATGACTACATGGAACTCTATTCCACAGTACTACATAGAACCATGACTACATGGAACTCTATTCCACAGTACTACATAGAGCCATGACTACATGGAACTCTATTCCACAGTACTACATAGAGCCATGACTACATGGAACTCTATTCCACAGTACTACATAGAGCCATGACTACATGGAACTCTATTCCACAGTACTACATAGAGCCATGACTACATGGAACTCTATTCCACAGTACTACATAGAGCCATGACTACATGGAACTCTATTCCACAGTACTACATAGAGCCATGACTACATGGAACTCTATTCCACAGTACTACATAGAGCCATGACTACATGGAACTCTATTCCACAGTACTACATAGAGCCATGACCACATGGAACTCTATTCCACAGTACTACATAGAGCCATGACTACATGGAACTCTATTCCACAGTACTACATAGAGCCATGACTACATGGAACTCTATTCCACAGTACTACATAGAGCCATGACTACATGGAACTCTATTCCACAGTACTACATAGAGCCATGACTACATGGAACTCTATTCCACAGTACTACATAGAACCATGACTACATGGAACTCTATTCCACAGTACTACATAGAGCCATGACTACATGGAACTCTATTCCACAGTACTACATAGAGCCATGACTACATGGAACTCTATTCCACAGTACTACATAGAGCCATGACTACATGACTACATGGAACTCAATTCCACAGTACTACATAGAGCCATGACTACATGGAACTCTATTCCACAGTACTACATAGAGCCATGACTACATGGAACTCTATTCCACAGTACTACATAGAGCCATGACTACATGGAACTCTATTCCACAGTACTACATAGAGCCATGACTACATGGAACTCTATTCCACAGTACTACATAGAGCCATGACTACATGGAACTCTATTCCACAGTACTACATAGAGCCATGACTACATGGAACTCTATTCCACAGAACTACATAGAGCCATGACTACATGGAACTCTGTTCCACAGTACTACATAGAGCCATGACTACATGGAACTCTATTCCACAGAACTACATAGAGCCAAGACTACATGGAACTCTGTTCCACAGTACTACATAGAGCCATGACTACATGGAACTCTATTCCACAGTACTACATAGAGCCATGACTACATGGAACTCTATTCCACAGTACTACATAGAGCCATGACTACATGGAACTCTATTCCACACTACTACATAGAGCCATGACTACATGGAACTCTATTCCACAGTACTACATAGAGCCACGACTACATGGAACTCTATTCCACATCAGGTAACTAACTGATGCAGCAGGAGAATCAGATTTAAAAAACAGATAAAAATACACCTGACGGAACAGCGGGGACTGTGAAGGGACACAAACATAGACACAGACGCATGACAACACACACACTACACACACACACTACACACACACACTACACACACACGTACACATGGATTTTGTGTGGTAGTGGTAGAGTAGTGGTCTGAGGGAATACACTTAATGTGATGTAGATATGTGGTAGTAGAGTAGTGGCCTGAGGGAACACACTTAATGTGTTGTAGATATGTGGTAGTAGAGTAGTGGTCTGAGGGAACACACTTAATGTATTGTAGAGTAGTCGTCTGAGGGAACACACTTAATGTGTTGTAGATATGTGGTAGTAGAGTAGTGGTCTGAGGGAACACACTTAATGTATTATAGAGTAGTGGTCTGAGGGAACACACTTAATGTGATGTAGATATGTGGTAGTAGAGTAGTGGTCTGAGGGAACACACTTAATGTGTTGTAGAGTAGAGTAGTGGTCTGAGGGAACACACTTAATGTATTGTAGAGTAGTGGTCTGAGGGAACACACTTAATGTAGAGTTGTAGAGTAGTGGTCTGAGGGAACACACTTAATGTATTGTAGAGTAGTGGTCTGAGGAACACACTTAATGTATTGTAGAGTAGTGGTCTGAGGGAACACACTTAATGTATTGTAGAGTAGTGGTCTGAGGGAACACACTTAATGTATTGTAGATATGTGGTAGTAGAGTAGTGGTCTGAGGGAACACACTTAATGTATTGTAGAGTAGTGGTCTGAGGGAACACACTTAATGTATTGTAGATATGTGGTAGTAGAGTAGTGGTCTGAGGGAACACACTTAATGTATTGTAGATAGTGTGAGGGAACACACTTAATGTATTGTAGAGTAGTGGTCTGAGGGAACACACTTAATGTATTGTAGAGTAGTGGTCTGAGGGAACACTTAATGTATTGTAGATATGTGGTAGTAGAGTAGTGGTCTGAGGGAACACACTTAATGTATTGTAGAGTAGTGGTCTGAGGGAACACACTTAATGTATTGTAGAGTAGTGGTCTGAGGGAACACACTTAATGTATTGTAGAGTAGTGGTCTGAGGGAACACACTTAATGTATTGTAGATATGTGGTAGTAGAGTAGTGGTCTGAGGGAACACACTTAATGTATTGTAGAGTAGTGGTCTGAGGGAACACACTTAATGTATTGTAGAGTAGTGGTCTGAGGGAACACACTTAATGTATTGTAGAGTAGTGGTCTGAGGGAACACACTTAATGTATTGTAGATAGTGTGAGGGAACACACTTAGTATTGTAGTAGTGGTCTGAGGGAACACACTTAATGTATTGTAGAGTAGTGGTCTGAGGGAACACACTTAATGTATTGTAGATAGTGGTCTGAGGGAACACACTTAATGTGTTGTAGAGTAGTGGTCTGAGGGAACACACTTAATGTATTGTAGAGTAGTGGTCTGAGGGAACACACTTAATGTATTGTAGAGTAGTGGTCTGAGGAACACACTTAATGTGTTGTAGTATGTGTAGTAGTGGTCTGAGGGAACACACTTAATGTAATGTAGATATGTTGTCTGAGGGAACACAGTAGTAGAGTGGGTCTGAGGGAACACACTTAATGTATTGTAGATATGTGGTAGTAGAGTAGTGTCTGAGGGAACACACTTAATGTATTGTAGAGTAGTGGTCTGAGGGAACACACTTAATGTATTGTAGAGTAGTGGTCTGAGGGAACACACTTAATGTATTGTAGAGTAGTGGTCTGAGGGAACACACTTAATGTATTGTAGAGTAGTGGTCTGAGGGAACACACTTAATGTATTGTAGATATGTGTGAGTCTGAGGGAACACACTTAATGTGTTGTATATGTGGTAGTAGATTAGTGGTCTGAGGAACACACTTAATGTGTTGTAGAGTAGTGGTCTGAGGGAACACACTTAATGTATTGTAGAGTAGTGGTCTGAGGGAACACACTTAATGTATTGTAGAGTAGTGGTCTGAGGGAACACACTTAATGTATTGTAGAGTAGTGGTCTGAGGGAATACACTTAATGTATTGTAGAGTAGTGGTCTGAGGGAACACACTTAATGTATTGTAGAGTAGTGGTCTGAGGGAACACACTTAATGTATTGTAGAGTAGTGGTCTGAGGGAACACACTTAATGTATTGTAGAGTAGTGGTCTGAGGGAACACACTTAATGTGTTGTAGAGTAGTGGGCTGAGGTAACACACTTAATGTGTTGTAGACTGAGGGAACACACTTAATGTATTGTAGAGTAGTGGCCTGGGGAACACACTTAATGTGTTGTAGAGTAGTGGTCTGAGGTAACACACTTAATGTATTGTAGAGTAGTGGGCTGAGGGAACACACTTAATGTATTGTAGAGTAGTGGGCTGAGGGAACACACTTAATGTGTTGTAGAGTAGTGGGCTGAGGGAACACACTTAATGTGTTGTAGAGTAGTGGGCTGAGGGAACACACTTAATGTGTTGTAGAGTAGTGGGCTGAGGGAACACACTTAATGTGTTGTAGAGTAGTGGGCTGAGGGAACACACTTAATGTGTTGTAGAGTAGTGGGCTGAGGGAACACACTTAATGTGTTGTAGAGTAGTGGGCTGAGGGAACACACTTAATGTATTGTAGAGTAGTGGGCTGAGGGAACACACTTAATGTATTGTAGAGTAGTGGGCTGAGGGAACACACTTAATGTATTGTAGATATGTGGTAGTAGAGTAGTGGCCTGAGGGAACACTTAATGTATTGAAGAGTAGTGGTCTGAGGGAACACACTTAATGTATTGTAGAGTAGTGGTCTGAGGGAACACACTTAATGTATTGTAGATATGTGGTAGTAGAGTAGTGGTCTGAGGGAACACACTTAATGTATTGTAGAGTAGTGGTCTGAGGGAACACACTTAATGTATTGTAGAGTAGTGGTCTGAGGGAACACACTTAATGTATTGTAGAGTAGTGGTCTGAGGGAACACACTTAATGTATTGTAGATATGTGGTAGTAGAGTAGTGGTCTGAGGGAACACACTTAATGTATTGTAGATATGTGGTAGTAGAGTAGTGGTCTGAGGGAACACACTTAATGTATTGTAGAGTAGTGGTCTGAGGGAACACACTTAATGTATTGTAGAGTAGTGGTCTGAGGGAACACACTTAATGTGTTGTAGGTATGTGGTAGTAGAGTAGTGGTCTGAGGGAACACACTTAATGTATTGTAGAGTAGTGGTCTGAGGGAACACACTTAATGTATTGTAGAGTAGTGGTCTGAGGGAACACACTTAATGTGTTGTAGGTATGTGGTAGTAGAGTAGTGGTCTGAGGGAACACACTTAATGTGTTGTAGGTATGTGGTAGTAGAGTAGTGGTCTGAGGGAACACACTTAATGTATTGTAGAGTAGTGGTCTGAGGAACACACTTAATGTATTGTAGAGTAGTGGTCTGAGGGAACACACTTAATGTGTTGTAAGTAGTGGTCTGAGGGAACACACTTAATGTATTGTAGATATGTGGTAGTAGAGTAGTGGTCTGAGGAATACACTTAATGTATTGTAGAGTAGTGGTCTGAGGGAATACACTTAATGTGATGTAGATATGTGGTAGTAGAGTAGTGGTCTGAGGGAACACACTTAATGTATTGTAGAGTAGTGGTCTGAGGAACACACTTAATGTATTATAGAGTAGTGGCCTGAGGGAACACACTTAATGTGTTGTAGATATGTGGTAGTAGAGTAGTGGTCTGAGGAACACACTTAATGTATTGTAGAGTAGTGGTCTGAGGGAACACACTTAATGTATTGTAGACACACCAATGTGAGATATGTGGTAGTAGAGTAGTGGTCTGAGGGAACACACTGCTGAGGGAACACACTTAATGTATTGTAGAGTAGTGGTCTGAGGGAACACACTTAATGTATTGTAGAGAGTGGTCTGAGGGAACACACTTAATGTATTGTAGAGTAGTGGTCTGAGGGAACACACTTAATGTATTGTAGATATGTGGTAGTAGAGTAGTGGTCTGAGGGAACACACTTAATGTATTGTAGAGTAGTGGTCTGAGGAACACACTTAATGTATTGTAGAGTAGTGGTCTGAGGAACACACTTAATGTGTTGTAGAGTAGTGGTCTGAGGAACACACTTAATGTGTTGTAGAGTAGTGGTCTGAGGGAACACACTTAATGTATTGTAGAGTAGTGCTCTGAGGGAACACACTTAATGTATTGTAGAGTAGTGGTCTGAGGAACACACTTAATGTATTGTAGAGTAGTGGTCTGAGGGAACACACTTAATGTATTGTAGATATGTGGTAGTAGAGTAGTGGTCTGAGGGAACACACTTAATGTATTGTAGATAGTGGTCTGAGGGAACACACTTAATGTATTGTAGAGTAGTGGTCTGAGGGAACACCCTTAATGTATTGTAGAGTAGTGGTCTGAGGCAACACACTTAATGTGTTGTAGATATGTGGTAGTAGAGTAGTGGTCTGAGGGAACACACTTAATGTATTGTAGATATGTGGTAGTAGAGTAGTGGTCTGAGGAACACACTTAATGTATTGTAGAGTAGTGGTCTGAGGGAACACACTTAATGTATTGTAGAGTAGTGGTCTGAGGGAACACACTTAATGTATTGTAGAGTAGTGGTCTGAGGCAACACACTTAATGTGTTGTAGATATGTGGTAGTAGAGTAGTGGTCTGAGGCAACACACTTAATGTATTGTAGATATGTGGTAGTAGAGTAGTGGTCTGAGGGAACACACTTAATGTATTGTAGAGTAGTGGTCTGAGGGAACACACTTAATGTGTTGTAGAGTAGTGGTCTGAGGAACACACTTAATGTATTGTAGAGTAGTGGTCTGAGGAACACACTTAATGTATTGTAGAGTAGTGGTCTGAGGGAACACACTTAATGTGTTGTAGATATGTGGTAGTAGAGTAGTGGTCTGAGGGAATACACTTAATGTATTGTAGAGTAGTGGTCTGAGGAACACACTTAATGTATTGTAGAGTAGTGGTCTGAGGGAACACACTTAATGTATTGTAGATATGTGGTAGTAGAGTAGTGGTCTGAGGGAACACACTTAATGTATTGTAGAGTAGTGGTCTGAGGGAACACACTTAATGTATTGTAGAGTAGTGGTCTGAGGGAACACACTTAATGTATTGTAGAGTAGTGGTCTGAGGGAACACACTTAATGTATTGTAGAGTAGTGGTCTGAGTCAACACACTTAATGTGTTGTAGATATGTGGTAGCTTAGTGGTCTGAGGAACACACTTAATGTGTTGTAGAGTAGTGGTCTGAGGGAACACACTTAATGTGTTGTAGAGTAGTGGTCTGAGGGAACACACATAATGTATTGTAGAGTAGTGGTCTGAGGGAATACACTTAATGTATTGTAGAGTAGTGGTCTGAGGGAATACACTTAATGTATTGTAGAGAGTGGTCTGAGGAACACACTTAATGTATTGTAGAGTAGTGGTCTGAGGGAACACACTTAATGTATTGTAAGAGTGGTCTGAGGGAACACACTTAATGTATTGTAGAGTAGTGGCCTGAGGGAACACACTTAATGTGTTGTAGAGTAGTGGTCTGAGGTAACACACTTAATGTGTTGTAGAGTAGTGGTCTGAGGAACACACTTAATGTATTGTAGAGTAGTGGCCTGAGGGAACACACTTAATGTGGTAGAGTAGTGGTCTGAGGTAACACACTTAATGTATTGTAGAGTAGTGGTCTGAGGGAACACACTTAATGTATTGTAGAGTAGTGGCCTGAGGGAACACACTTAATGTATTGTAGAGTAGTGGTCTGAGGAACACACTTAATGTATTGTAGAGTAGTGGTCTGAGGGAACACACTTAATGTATTGTAGATATGTGGTAGTAGAGTAGTGGTCTGAGGAACACACTTAATGTATTGTAAGTAGTGGTCTGAGGGAACACACTTAATGTGTTGTAGAGTAGTGGTCTGAGGGAACACACTTAATGTATTGTAGATATGTGGTAGAGTAGTGGTCTGAGGGAACACACTTAATGTATTGTAGAGTAGTGGTCTGAGGAACACACTTAGTGTATTGTAGAGTAGTGGTCTGAGGGAACACACTTAATGTATTGTAGAGTAGAGGTCTGAGGGAACACACTAATGTAAGATATGTGGTAGTAGAGTAGTGGTCTGAGGGAACACACTTAATGTATTGTAGATATGTGGTAGTAGAGTGTGGTCTGAGGGAACACACTTAATGTATTGTAGAGGTGGTCTGAGGAACACACTAATGTAAGAGTAGTGGTCTGAGGCAACACACTTAATGGATGTGGTAGAGTAGTGGTCTGAGGGAACACACTTAATGTATTGTAGAGTAGTGGTCTGAGGGAACACACTTAATGTATTGTAGAGTAGTGGTCTAAGGGAACACATTTAATGTGTTGTAGATATGTGGTAGTAGAGTAGTGGTCTGAGGGAACACACTTAATGTGTTGTAGATATGTGGTAGTAGAGTAGTGGTCTGAGGGAACACACTTAATGTATTGTAGAGTAGTGGTCTGAGGGAACACACTTAATGTGTTGTAGAGTAGTGGTCTGAGGGAACACACTTAATGTATTGTAGAGTAGTGGTCTGAGGGAACACACTTAATGTATTGTAGAGTAGTGGTCTGAGGGAAAACACTTAATGTGTTGTAAAAAGTGTTATGAAATGCAATGTCATGTAATATTTGCAATTGTATATAACTGCCTTAATGTTGCTGGACCCCAGGAAGAGTAGCTGCTGTCTTGGTAGGGGGGGATCCATAATAAACCCCAGGAAGAGGAGCTGCTGCCTTGGCAGGAACTAATGGGGATCCATAATAAACCCCAGGAAGAGTAGCTGCTGCCTTGGTAGGGGATCCATAATAAACCCCAGGAAAAGTAGCTGCTGCCTTGGTAGGGGAGGATCCATAATAAACTCCAGGAAGAGGAGCTGCTGCCTTGGCAGGAATTAATGGGGATCGATAATAAACCCCAGGAAGAGTAGCTGCTGCCTTGGTAGGGGAGGATCCATAATAAACCCCAGGAAGAGTAGCTGCTGCCTTGGTCGGGGATCCATAATAAACCCCATGAAGAGGAGCTGCTGCCTTGGCAGGAACTAATGGGGATCTATAATACACCCCAGGAAGAGTAGCTGCTGCCCTGGCAGGAACTAATGGGGATCCATAATAAACCCCAGGAAAAGTAGCTGCTGCCTTGGCAGGAACTAATGGGGATCCATAATAAACCCCAGGAAGAGTAGCTGCTGCCTTGGCAGGAACTAATGGGGATCCATAATAAACCCCAGGAAAAGTAGCTGCTGCCTTGGTCGAGGGGATCCATAATAAACCCCATGAAGAGTAGCTGCTGCCTTGGTAGGGGGGGATCCATAATAAACCCCAGGAAGAGTAGCTGCTGCCTTGGCAGGAACTAACGGGGATCCATAATAAACCCCAGGAAGAGTAGCTACTGCTTTGGCAGGAACTAATGGGGATCCATAATATACCCCAGGAAGAGTAGCTACTGCCTTGACAGGAACTAATGGGGATCCATAATAAACCCCAGGAAGAGTAGCTACTGCTTTGGCAGGAACTAATGGGGATCCATAATAAACCCCAGGAAGAGTAGCTGCTGCCTTGGCAGGAACTAATGGGGATCCATAATAAACCCCAGAAAGAGTACCTGCTGCCTTGGGGATCCATAATAAATACAAATACAGACCTACGGTCACAGAAGAAGGCCCGTACTCTCTCTCGCTCCAATACACATTAGGCCATATGAATGAACCAATGTTTTCAACAGAAAGCTGCATTCATCAGGGTTTTCAAAAAAAGAAACCTTAACTTTACAGTCCAGTCTTTGAACCAGGTATTGTACAGCTGTGTTGGTACTACTTTACATTTCCAGGTCTCTTAAAATAATATAATCCTCCCAGAATCAAATTAATATTTCTATTTCATCTCCTATTCAGTTAAATGCTGAGAAAGTGTTTTGTAATGCAGGACTTCAGGCATTTCTCAGGGTATTAACTGCAAGCATATTATTACCACATTTGAAGAATGTTTTTTCCGTGTCCCAAATGGCACCCTATTCCATATATAGTGCA
The DNA here is from genome assembly GCF_023373465.1 of Oncorhynchus keta. Classification (NCBI taxonomy): domain Eukaryota; kingdom Metazoa; phylum Chordata; class Actinopteri; order Salmoniformes; family Salmonidae; genus Oncorhynchus; species Oncorhynchus keta. The sequence goes on from NC_068427.1 coordinate 49,866,431, forward strand.
TTACTTTTGACCAGGGCTTTACAGGATTCTGGTCTAAAGCAATGCACTTACGTAGGGAATAGAGTGCCAATTTGGGATACAGCCCTATGTTATGTGTTAATATGGTGTATTAGAGAACTCAGAGAAAGTGGAGCAAAGTCATTTCAAGTGTCTCTGGTTGATATGAAGAATATAACAGCCTGAAACCAGATAGCAAACTCAGAGCAACTGGAAAGAGAAGAGGACATTCGGTAAAAACCTACAGGGCCTAGAATGTAATCTCATAGTCGACAAGACCATTTCACCTGGCTTCAGTTCATTCAGTTCAGTTCATTGGTTCATTTCTTCAGTTCAGTACAGTTAATTTGGTCATTTAATCTTCAATTCAGTTCAGTTCATTGGGTCATTTCATCTTCAATTCAGTTCAGTTCATTGGGTCATTTCATCTTCAGTTCAGTTCAGTTCATTGGGTCATTTCATCTTCACTTCAGTTCAGTTCATTGGGTCATTTCAGCAGCATGCCACCCTGCAGGGTTGGTCCTGGTCAGACCCTGGATGGGAGACCAGATGCTGCTGGAAGTGGTGTTGGAGGGCCAGTAGGAGGCACTCTTTCCTCTGGCCTAAAAATAAATATCCCAATGCCCCAGGGCAGTGATTGGTGATTGACACTGCCCTGTGTAGGGTACCGTCTTTCGGATGGGACGTTAAACGGGTGTCCTGACTCTCTGAGATCTTTAAAGATCCCATGGCACTTATCGTAAGAGTAGGGGTGATAACCCCCGTGTCCTGGCTCTCTGAGGTCATTAAAGATCCCATGGCACTTATCGTAAGAGTAGGGGTGATAACCCCCGTGTCCTGGCTAAATTCCCAAGCTGGTCCTCATACCATCACGGTCACTTAATAATCCCCAGTTTACAATTGGCTCATTCATCCCCCCTCCTCTCCCCTGTAACTATTCCCCAGGTCGTTGCTGCAAATCACAACGTGTTCTCAGTCAACTTACCTGGTAAAATAACGGATAAAAAAACCCATCTTCAGTTCATTGGGTCATTTCATCATCAGTTCAGTAAGTTGGGTCATTTCATCTTCAGTTCAGTAAATTGGGTCATTTCATCTTCAGTTCAGTAAGTTGGGTCATTTCATCTTCAGTTCAGTAAGTTGGGTCATTTCATCTTCAGTTCAGTAAGTTGGGTCATTTCATCTTCAGTTCAGTAAGTTTGGTCATTTCATCTTCAGTTCAGTCCAGTTCAGTAAGTTGGGTCATTTCATCTTCAGTTCAGTCCAGTTCAGTAAGTTGGGTCATTTCCTCATCAGTTCAGTCCAGTTCAGTAAGTTGGGTCATTTCATCTTCAGTTCAGCCCAGTTCAGTAAGTTGGGTCATTTCATCTTCAGTTCGGTCCAGTTCAGTAAGTTGGGTCATTTCATCTTCAGTTCAGTCCAGTTCAGTAAGTTGGGTAATTTCATCTTCAGTTCAGTCCAGTTCAGTAAGTTGGGTCATTTCATCTTCAGTTCAGTAAGTTGGGTCATTTCATCTTCAGTTCAGTAAGTTGGGTCATTTCATCTTCAGTTCAGCCCAGTTCAGTAAGTTGGGTCATTTCATCTTCAGTTCGGTCCAGTTCAGTAAGTTGGGTCATTTCATCTTCAGTTCAGTCCAGTTCAGTAAGTTGGGTAATTTCATCTTCAGTTCAGTCCAGTTCAGTAAGTTGGGTCATTTCATCTTCAGTTCAGTAAGTTGGGTCATTTCATCTTCAGTTCAGTAAGTTGGGTCATTTCATCTTCAGTTCAGTAAGTTGGGTCATTTCATCATCAGTTCAGTAAGTTGGGTCATTTCATCATCAGTTCAGTAAGTTGGGTCATTTCATCTTCAGTTCAGTAAGTTGGGTAATTTCGTCATCAGTTCAGTAAGTTAGGTCATTTCATCATCAGTTCAGTAAGTTGGATCATTTCATGTTCAGTTCAGTAAGTTGGGTCATTTCATCTTCAGTTCAGTAAGTTGGGTCATTTCATCTTCAGTTCAGTAAGTTGGGTCATTTCATCTTCAGTTCAGTAAGTTGGGTCATTTCATCTTCAGTTCAGTAAGTTGGGTCATTTCATCTTCAGTTCAGTAAGTTGGGTCATTTCATCTTCAGTTCAGTAAGTTGGGTCATTTCATCATCAGTTCAGTAAGTTGGGTCATTTCATCATCAGTTCAGTTCAATGGGTGAATCTAAATGCAGCAGGATCCATCTACATGTCAGGATATTAGACTTCTTGTGTCGACACTCAGATAAATCTTTCACTTTCAGAGCCCAGAGTCACAGGCTAAATCCGGCTTGGGGCGATGTACTGTTTACACAGTATGCTGGGGGAAATACCCACATTATAAAACATATACATTCGAATAATGAACTAAAATGTGGGTTGGGGATGCATGTTATGCCACTGCTTGTAACAATATGGAATCTAAGAAGTCTCAATTTCAAATAAAAATCAAATCAAATGTTATTTGTCACATACATATGGTTAGCAGATGTAAGGAATACCCCCTGTATTGGACAAAAATGAATGGCATGTCATTGGCATCGGACAAACCATACACATTGGCCAATACCACCCAATTGGCGTTGATTCATGCAAAGTGTATTGCAAATGCCATATGGTAATTGCCAGTTGTAACACTTTAAAAATATTCAACAGGGGCAAATACGCTCCACCGGGTTTTTCATATTGGAGATGTAACCCAAATTAATGTCCAAAAGTAAAATTTTGAAAAAATGAACTTTTTTCAAAACTTATCACCCCTAAAAAGTGCTTTCTGAAATTCTTTCGTTTTTTTGTCAATTACACATGTGTAAGAACTGTATGAATATACTTTTGTCAATTTTATTATCATAAAGATTATATGCGCATAAGTAATATGTTTTGTCCACAATATGATTTCATAGGAAGTCAAAAGTCAAAAGTCAAAAATGTCAAAATTTTGTAAAAACTTCACACACCCATAAAAAAGTGCTTTCTGGACCGTTTTAAATTCTTTCATCATTTTTTGTCAATTACATGTTATTAAGAACTGTATGAATATACTTTTTTGTCCAATTTTATTATCATAATTTTTTTTTTTTTTTTTTACATGCGCATAAGGAATATGTTTTGTCCAATTCCAATATGATTTCATAGGAAGTCAAAGTCAAAAGTCAAAAATGTCAAAATTTTGTAAAAACTTCACACACCCTTAAAAAGTGCTTTCTGGACCGTTTTGAAATTCAGGCAATTTTTTGTCAATTACACATGTGTAAGAACTGTATGAATATACTTTTGTCCAATTTTATTATCATATTTTTTTATATATTTTTTTAAATTGTGCATAAGGATTTTTTTGTGGGCCAAATGACGGAAATTTGACATGCTCAAAAATCCTGCAGAAATGCAAAATTGACTGGCCTGATGAACTCGGGATGGCCGGGCAGTGATAGTTGTACATTTCCATCACTCGTTGTGTTGACTTCATCATGTCCATTTTGTGATGTTTTTTCACTATATAATCATATTGCAAGTGCACGTGCATTTGCAATATGTTTCAATGTGCATTTACCATATGAAATTTGACCTTGCTCAAAAATGCAAAATTGACTGGTCTGATGAACACAGGATGGCCGAGCAGTGATAGTTGTACATTTCCATCACTCGTTGTGTTGATTTCATCATCTCCGGGTGATGTTTTTACACTATAGAATCATATTGCAAATGCACGTGCATTGTTGTGCAACTGGTAACCCAAAAATAAAAATATGAAATGAAATTTACCGGTCATTCTGATATTACTGTCCCATCTGATGGGAACACAGGATGGCCGGGCAGTGATAGTTGTACATTTCCATCACTCGTTGTGTTGATTTCATCATGTCCATTAGGTGATGTTTTTTCACTATAGAATCATATTGCAAGGCCGCGCATTTGCAATATGTTTCAATGTGCATTTACCATATGAAATTTGACATGCTCAAAAATGCAAAATTGACTGGTCTGATGGACACAGGATGGCCGAGCAGTGATAGTTGTACATTTCCATCACTCGTTGTGTTGATTTCATCATGTCCATTAGGGTGATGTTTTTCACTATAGAATCATATTGCAAGTGCACGCGCATTTGCAATATGTTCAATGGCATTTACCATCACGAAATTTGAGATGCTCAAAAAATGCAAAAAATTGACTGGTCTGATGAACACAGGATGGCCGAGCAGTGATAGTTGTACATTTCCATCACTTGTTGTGTTGATTTCATCATGTCCATTAGGTGATGTTTTTACACTATAGAATCATATTGCAAATGCACGTGCATTGTTGTGCAACTGGTAACCCAAAAATAAAAATATGGTTGTAAATGCATTTACCTCATTCTGATATTAATGCTCGCTATGGGAACACAGGATGGCCGGCAGTGATAGTTGTACATTTCCATCACTCGTGTGTTGATTTCATCATGTCCATTAGGTGATGTTTTTACACTATAGAATCATATTGCAAGTGCGCGCGCATTTGCAATATGTTTCAATGTGCATTTACCATATGAAATCTGACATGCTCAAAAACTGCAAAATTGACTGAAGTCTGATGGACACAGGATGGCCGAGCAGTGATAGTTGTACATTTCCATCACTTCCTTGGGATTTCATCATGTCCATTAGGTGATGTTTTTTCACTATAGAATCATATTGCAACACGCATTTGCAATATGTTAATGTGCATTTACCATATGAAATTTGACATGCTCAAAAATGCAAAATTGCTGGTCTGCACAGGCTGGCTGAGCAGTGATAGTTGTACATTTCCATCACCTGTTGTGTTGATTTCTGTCAGGGTTCATGAATCACTGCCTTTAAATGTTTTACTCTACTTGGCTGCAGTCTCTCTCTCTCCGCTCTCTCTCTCGTGTTTGTGTGGGCGTGGTTCCCAATCTCGGCCTGATTGTCTGCAAAGCTGGAACCACTTATCTTCCCTTTATATGTTCTGTAACCAGTGTTTCTTGTTGTCAGATCGACTTCCTGAGGTTGTGTCGTGTGTCTGGTTTTCTCGCCGCCCTTGTGTGGATTATCTGCTGTGACTGTAGACCCATCCGGGACATACCCCTGGTTTCTGGCACGCTATCATTGGAAGATGCGCCCTAGTCCCTGGGTCGTTCCGTCTGATACAGTCTGTCTGTCCTGTTGCTGTTGTAAACTATGCGGATTAAACCATCGTTGCTTGTCTTGCATCCGCCTCATGTTGTCACAGAACGATCTGACCAGACCATGGATGCAGCGAGTTCAACGAGTCTGACCGAATTCATTTCCATCAGTATCACGAGAATGGATCAACAAGAGGAGAACATCTCCAACACAGGTCGGGCAGTACAAGCCCTTTCACGCAGGTAGCCCAGCTGATCCAACAATTACAACATCTGTTTCCGCTGCGCCACCTACACCGGCAGTTCAACCCGCCCGCCAGAGCCGGATTCCCAGCTAGAGCCACGGCTACCGACACCAGAGGGTTATTCAGGTGATCCTGACTATTGCAGAGCCTTTCTTACGAGATGTTCCATGCATTTCTCGTTGCAGCCACGGACCTTCAACCGTGAAGAGTCTAAGGTAGCATTCGTACTCACACTGCTATCACAAAGCGGCCTTTGGGGAACGGTGTGGGCGAACCAGGACCCATGCTGCACCTCTTTTCCAGACACAGGAGATGAGAAGGGTCTTCGATCGGGCCGGTAGGGTAGGGAGGCGGCCAGACTACTCGCTGACCTTAACCAAGGAGACCGTTCAGACGGGAATCTCCATCCAACTGGTTCTGGCCGCAGATGTCAGTGGAACAAGGACACAGTGGGAATGTTCCTGCATGGGCTGGAGGATAAATCCAGAAGGAGATTTATGTTCTGGACCTTCCCAGGAGTTTAAACGACTAGTGGAACTAGCCTTGAGGGTTTTCGCAGTCTGAGTCAAAGCTGGCCGAGCATGCCCTAACAGACCGTATAACACACGGAGGGCGGCAGGCCACTGAAATGGAACACGGCCAGCTCAGCCTCCGCACGAACCCATGCAGCTGGGGAGAGCTATTCCCCGGGAAGAGAGGGAGAGGCGGAGATCCCAAGGACTCTGTCTCTACTGTGGTAGAGCGGGCCACTTTATCCACTCTGCCCGGTAAAAGATCAGGCCCGGTAGTAAACATGAGGCTACTATCGGGTGGTGTCACCACAGAGAAGACCTCATCATCTACTCTCCTCCTGGTAAGACATGGGCCACCCACACGCACGACACCCAAGCCTTACTGGACTCAGGAGCAGAGGGTAATTTCATGGACTTCAAGCTCGCTCACAAACTCCAGATTCCTATCACCTCACTCACGCACAAGATATCCGTCAACGATGTCAATGGTCAAGAACTCCCCAACATTTCTGACACCACTGAACCTATCACACTCATCACTTCTGGCAATCACACTGAGACACTATCATTTCTACTCATGGACTCACCCTGCACCATTAGTCCGGAACCCTGGCTCAGATGCTGACACAACCCCAGAGTTGACTGGGGTCATAACTCTAGATCCATGTGGAGTAACAAGTGTCTTGAGTCCTGTTTAGTGTCTGCCTGTTCGGTGTCTGATTCTGTGTTTCTAGAGGAGGTCAGTGGATTTGTCTAACGTGCCCGTTGAATACCTGACCTGAAGGAGGTGTTCAGGTCCCGTGATGTCTGGAGGGATCGATGACTGTGAGAAGCAGGCCAGGTGAGTCTGGAAAGGCAAGAATATTCAGGTCTCTGTTCCTGGAGCGGGAGGTTATGCTGAGAGATACATCTCTGATTCTCTGGCATCTGTCATGGTCCTTCCTCTTCAGCGGGGCGGGTTCTTCTTTGTGGGGAAGAAGGACGGATCTCTGGTCCTTGCGTTGATTCTGGGTTGAATAACATCACAGTGAAGAATACCTATCCCTTACAGTGATGTCTGCCTTTGAAAGGATTACAGGAGCATCCGTGTTCACTAAGTTGGATTTACGTAATGCATATCATTTGGTTCGCATAAGGGAGGGGGACTGAATGGAAGACCGCTGAGACCCCCAGAGGGCACTTCGAATGTTTGGTCATGCCTTTGGGCTGATCCAACTCCCCAGCGGTTTTCAGGCATGTCTGGAAGGAGATGCTGAGAGAAACAGTTCATATGATGTTTACCTGGATGACATACTGATTTTTTTCTTCTCTCCAGGAACACGTCAGCACGTCTGACAGAGTGCTGAGAGAAGCAGGAGTGACTTTTGGAAGAAGACTGAGAAATGCATTTTTCATGAATCCGTTCCATTCCTAGGTTACATCGCTGACTGAAGGTATTCGCATGGATCCTGAGTTAAGGCTGTGGTGGATTGGCCAAGCTGAGATTCCCGAAGCAGCCCTCAGAGGTTTCTGGGATTCGCCAATTTCTACCGGCTGAGAGAACTTTAGTCAGATGATGTCTTACCGCCTTAGATGCTCCCCCAGAAGCCGGTCAGGTGGTCCGATAAGGAGGCTGCATTCGAGAAGCAGGTCAGTTTGTTGGCTCCCATCCTCATAGAAGCATCCCTCGGTCAGTGATGTCAAGAGGTGGAGGCTGAGAGGTGGGGGTCAGTGATTTCCCAACGTTCCTCTTCTGACGACAAGATGCACCCTTGGCTCCTTTCCCATCGGTTATCACCTGGAAGCAACTAGATGCTGGCAACAGAGAGTTGTTGGCAGTGAAGTCACTGGAGGAGTGGCGCCATTGGTTAGAGAAGGGTCAGTGATAGTTTGGACCGAGAAGAATTTGGAATATATCAGGTCAACGTGACTCAACTCCAGGCAGGCTGGAGAAACAGGTCGGACGTTTTGACTTCTCTGGAAGGGGTTCCAAGAATGTCAAACCCGATCAGTGATGTCTGGCATTTTTGACCATTCCGAACGCCCATCCACTCCCGAGTGCATCCTACCCGAGACCCTAGTAGTATCCACACTCAGGGAGGTTGAATCTGGGTCAAAACGGCCTTAGAAGGGGTAACGCAGGCCCGGTGCCCGCCTAATCGGTTGTTTGTGCCGAGGGGTGTCGGTCCGATGTTATGTCTGTGGGGGCATTGCTGAACGAAGCGTGTCATCCAGAGTCAGCCGCACTAGCTTTTGGTTAAGAACGCTTTTGGTGGCCACTGATGGCTCGTGATCATTCACAGTTTTGTCTTGGCTTGATGGTTTGTGCCACTGGGAAGACTTCTAATCGAAGCAGATGGGTTACTCCAACCGCTGTCGGTCCTTCTGAGAGACCCTGGTCCCACATCGTCTAGATTTTGTTACCGGCCTCCCGCCCTCCCAGGGCAAGACGGTGGTGTTGACCGTGGTGGACCGATTCTCGAAGGCGGTCATTTTATTCCCTTGCCTAAGGACCATCTGAAGAGACAGCAGGTCAGTGATCACATCTTTCGCTACATGGCCTGATGAGAAGTTTCAGGACAGGGGCCCCATTTGTGTCCAAGTTTTGGCAGAGTTTTGTAGGTTACTGGGAGCGAGTGTCAGCCTGTCTTCAGGGTTTCATCCCCAGAGCAACGGTCAAACGGAGAGGGCCAACCAAGATTTGGAGAAGAGGTTGCGTGTTTGGTTTCTGGAATCCCTTTCCTGGAGTCAACAACTCTCTATGGTTGAGTACGAAACAGTGGCAGCTACGGGTCTCTCTCCGTTTGAGTGTAGTTTGCCAGAACCTATCTTTCCCAGGAGTCCGAGGTCACTGTTCTTCCGCTCACGCTTTCATCCAGAGGTGCCGACGCATGGAGCAGGTCAGTGAGACTCTTCTCCGGGTGGGGCGCGCACTGCTGAGAGAAACCACCGGTCAGCCTCCGATACGTCGTTGGCCAAAGAGTGTGGCTTTCTACTAAGAACATTCCACTCCGATCCGTTGTCTGAACAAACTTGCCCCCAAATTTATCGGCCCGTTCAGAGTCACCAGGATCATTGATCCGGTGGCGGTCCGGCTCAAGCTTCCTCCGAGGAGAATTCATCCTACCTTTCATGTGTCTAAAATAAAACCTGTGTTTCAGGCACGCATTAACCCAGTCCCGGTTCCCCCGCCGCCACGACTTGTTGATGGGGAACCCACCTTTTCTGTCAATTGTATTTTGGACTCTAGAAGGAGGGGACTGAGGATTCCAGTACCTGGTGGACTGGGAGGGTTACGCCCGGAGGAGAGAAGTTGGGTACCTGTCTAGGGACATTCTGGATCACTCCCTTATCGATGATTTCAATCGACAGGTAAGTGATGTCTGGAACGCCAAGAGGCGTTCCTAGGGGGGGGCATTGTCAGGTTCATGAATCTGTCTGGAAGGAGATGCTGAGAGAAGCTCTCTCTCTGATGTCTGTGTGGGAGGCGTGGTTCCTAATCTCGGCCTGATTGTCTGCGCCAGCTGGAACCACTTATCTTCCCTTTATATGTTCTGTAACCAGTGTTTCTTGTTGTCAGATCGTTGTTACTTCCTGAGGTTGTGTCGTGTGTCTGTGCTCTTCTCTCGCCGCCCTTGTGTGGATTATCTGCTGTGTCAGTCCGACACACTCCCCTGGATTTCTCAGCACGCTATCATTGGAAGATGCGCCCTAGTCCCTGGGTCGGATTCCGTCTGAGTACAGTCTGTCTGTCCTGTTGCTGTTGTAAACTATATTCATTAAACCATCGTTGCTTGCATCTTGCATCCGCCTCTGTGTTGTCACAATTTCATCATGTCCATTTGTTTATGTTTTCTCACTTTTGCAAAGTCACTGTGCATTTGCAATATGGTTCAATGGGCAGGTACCATCACGAATTTGTCATGCTATAAAATCCTGCAGGAATGTGAAATTGACTGGTCTGATGAACACAGGATGGCCGAGCAGTGATAGTTGTACATTTCCATCACTTGTTGTGTTGATTTCATCATGTCCATTAGGTGATGTTTTTTCACTATAGAATCATATTGCAAATGCACGTCATTGTTGTGCAACTGGTAACCCAAAATTAAAATATGGTTGTAAATGCATTTACCGGGACTCCTATTATCCATGCCCGCTATGGGAGTACCCTACTACGGCCCTCTATCTATGGGGGCAGTCCTGAGTGCTTTATGGACTGTTTAAAATATTCTGATGGATACGCATGTTGTGCAACTGGTGATTGAAAATAGGCACCTGGTAACCCAAAAATGAAAATATGGTTGTGAATGCATTTACCGGTCATTCTGATATTAATGCCCGCTATGGGAACACAGGATGGCCGAGCAGTGATAGTTGTACATTTCCATCACTGCTGTGATTTCATCATGTCCATTAGGTGATGTTTTTACACTATAGAATCATATTGCAAGTGCGCGCGCATTTGCAATATGTTTCAATGTGCATTTACCATATGAAATTTGAAATGCTCAAAAATAAAAATTGACTGGTCTGATGGACACAGGATGGCCGAGCAGTGATAGTTGTACATTTCCATCACTCGTTGTGTTGATTTCATCATGTCCATTAGGTGATGTTTTTTCACTATAGAATCATATTGCAAATGCACGTCATTGTTGTGCAACTGGTAACCCAAAAATAAAAATATGGTTGTAAATGCATTTACCGGTCATTCTGATATTAATGCTGGCTATGGGAACACAGGATGGCCGGGCAGTGATAGTTGTACATTTCCATCACTCGTTGTGTTGATTTCATCATGTCCATTAGGTGATGTTTTTACACTGGAATCATATTGCAAGTGCGCGCATTTGCAATATGTTTCAATGTGCATTTACCATATGAAATTTGACATGCTCAAAAATGCAAAATTGACTGGTCTGATGGACACAGGATGGCCGAGCAGTGATAGTTGTACATTTCATCACTGAGAGTGTTGATTTCATCATGTCCATTAGGTGATGCTTTTACACTAAGAATCATATTGCAAGTGCGCGCGCATTTGCAATATGTTTCAATGTGCATTTACCATAAGAAATTTGACATGCTCAAAAATGCAAAATTGACTGGTCTGATGGACACAGGATGGCCGAGCAGTGATAGTTGTACATTTCCATCACTCGTTGTGTTGATTTCATCATGTCCATTTGTTTATGTTTTCTCACTTTTGCAAAGTCACTGTGCATTTGCAATATGGTTCAATGGGCAGGTACCATCACGAATTTGTCATGCTATAAAAATCCTGCAGGAATGTGAAATTGACTGGCCCGATGAACTCGGGATAGCTGGGCAGTGATTCTGGTTCATCTCCATGGCTCGTTAGGTTGATTTCAGAAAGTCACTTTTGGTGATGGTCCCTCTCCGTTTAAACATATTGCTAATGTACAAAAGTCAACTAGCAAGTCAGTGTCCATCAGTCAATTAGATGTCATTTTGACACCAAACTGATACCAATTGACACCAAACCCACTTTTTCCAACTCATTTAGAAGCCAACTATCATATATGTCAGAGCAGGCCCATAATTCACAGCGCCTTTAGTTTAAAACATAATAAAAACGTAAAACACATAGTTACGTTCTAGCTGCGGGTCCAGGTCAGACATTATGTGAAGGCCTATGTGAGGCGACCCCGAATCCCGAGTTTCGGCTCGATAGGTCCTTCGGTGCCCGAAGTAAAACCCTAATTGGTGCTGAAAATCCACTTTTTTCCATGCCTTGCTATGGGGTCCTTGAATGAGCTATCGGACCGAAACGTTGGGGTCCGTCTCTATGGGCCGAGCCGGTTCCAATGCACCTAGTCTTGTGTCTCTGAGACTTTTCTAAATGTCGCCATTTTCGTAATGGTCAAAATGAATTGAAATCATTGCAAATGTACGAGGCTATTTCTCGGTCCGAGAACCTTCTAGAGCCACCTAACTCACCACGCACTATCGACCCGAGGTCTAGAAAACAGGTTTCTAAAGTTTCGAACTCTAGGTCTGACGGTTCTTTTTAGCTCGAACAAAGCTAACTATTGGAGGCACTGTCTGTCTCTACAACCCCAATACGTCCCTCCTTCCAAGTTGTGTCTGTGTGATTTAGTTTTCCTTTGAAATTTTATGGGAAAAATGACTGATTTACAGTTCATGGGGTTGCCTAATCACACATATGAAGTTTTGGACAGATCTGACTTTTTTAACCCCTCGAAACAGCCCCTGAGACACCAATTAAGGCACTTCCGGTTGGCACAGGAAGCTATAAGTCAACACATATCCTCACTGGGCTATGCTTTTACAGAATCCTGTGTTTTAAGTCCTTACGTTAAGAATTGACTGATTTACACAGGGTTGAATGCACTATGTCTATCAAACTGCAGGCAGGTAATGGAAAACACTTTTAGGGTGATTTTAACCACTTCCAGTTGGTCCAGGAAGCTTAGAATCAACACAGGTAGACCTCATACTGGCCTGATGGACTGTTACCAAAGACAGGTTCATACGGCATTCATAACCCATATAGACTTCAGGTTGAATTTAGGGGTGCAGGCAATGTATTCCTATGGGGGAGAGAAATCAATGCAAACTTTTTGAAGTAAACACCATCTTTTAACTATTAAGGGTTAATGCCACACTGTCAACGTTAGGCTTGCACGGATCGGAAGGACCTTAGGAACATACCTGAGGTCGAATTGTGCTTCTCACCCTAACGGTTCTCTCACTGTCACCCAAAAGCAAATGACGTTGTGGGGCAGGCTTCATTTGGGCCTACTTTTCTAATGGTCGCTGCGCTCAGACCGAGCGAGCTACGGTCAAGCGGGATATCTCGTTGAACTCGGCACGGCCTAGACATTATGTTTATGCCATTGCCTGCTCTCTGTGTCTTTAAGAACCACACTTTTTCACTCCATCCTTGCTGTGTGTGCGTGTGAGAGCTTTTCTTTGACATCTGCTGGGAGAAATGACTGATTTACAGTTCATGAGGGTTACCTAGTCACACATATGAAGTTTTGAAAAGATCTGACCTTTTAACCCATGGAAACTGCCACTGTGACACCATTAAAGGCACTTCCGGTTGGCACAGGAAGCTATAAATAAACTCATATCATGATTGGGGTATGCCTTTACAGAATCCTGAGTTTTAAGTCTTTACGTTAAGAACTGAGTTATTTACGGAGGGTTTAGTGAGTGTGTGTTATTTCAGAAAATCATAGAAAATCACAGAAATCTCGCAGAGCTCCGCAGCACACTTTAAAAAGATTCGTAAGAACAACCTGCAACTGGATCTGTAACCGTTGAAAAAAAACACCTATCCGTGAACATCACCAAGGTGTCGTTGTACGATTTCTCTTAAATGACGATAGATAAATGGCTGGTTCTTTTTTTTATAGACACCGGAGGCTCCTTGACTTTGACGTGAAGTGGAAAAATAATTTCTCTATTTTCATTTTGGACCTTTAATCCCAGATAAATGGCCATAACTCAAAAAACCGCAGGCCTAGACGCCATCTTGTTCGGGGCCAACTGCCCATTATGCCGCCCTACGCTCACCGAGTTTCTGCTTCTAAATATTTTCAGTTTTCGAGATAAGGCCCCGTCGTGAATCGTGATGTTTTGTAGCAATAGCCATATGATTGCTTATGCCCTCTTGTGGGAATTTCCGGGACATGGGAAAAATGACATAAATCTTATTATTTTTGTAAAACGGAAACCGAATGTCCGACAACGTTCATTTGATGACTTCCTGGTAGGTCCGGCCCTGCCGCTCGGCCCGACGCCGTCCGCGAATTTTACAAACGATTTCGGACGTCTAGTAAGGGACCGTACATTTGCAATATGGACTTTCTCACTAACCATACAGGTACTGCCGAATTCTTCCCTTAAGGTATGTTAATGCGAGTGTAGCGAAATGCTTGTGCTTCTAGTTCCGACAATGCAGTAATAACCAACAAGTAATCTAACCTAACAATTCCAAAACTACTACCTTATACACACAAGTGTAAAGGGATAAAGAATATGTACATAAAGATACATGAATGAGTGATGGTACAGAACGGCATAGGCAAGATGCAGTAGATGGTATCTAGTACAGTATATACATATGAGATGAGTATGTAAACAAAGTGGCATAGTTAAAGTGGCTAGTGATACACGTATTACATAAAGATGCAGTAGATGATAGAGTACAGTATATACGTATACATATGAGATGAATAATGTAGGGTATGTAAACATTATATGAAGTACCATTGTTTAAAGTGGCTAGTGATATATTTTACATCAATTTCCATCAATTCCCATTATTAAGGTGGCTGGACTTGAGTCAGTGTATTGGCAGCAGGCACTCAATGTTAGTGGTGGCTGTTTAACAGTCTTATAGCCTTGAGATAGAAGCTGTTTTTCAGTCTCTCGGTCCCAGCGTTGATGCAACTGTAATGACCTCGCCTTCTGGATGATAGCGGGGTGAACAGGCAGTGGCTCGGGTGGTTGTTGTCCTGATGATCTTTATGGCCTTCCTGTGACATCGGGTGGTGTAGGTGTCCTGGAAGGCAGGTAGATTGCCCCGGTGATGCGTTGTGCAGACCTCACTACCCTCTGGAGAGCCTTACGGTTGTGGGCGGAGCAGTTGCCGTACCAGGCGGTGATACAGCCCGACAGGATGCTCTCGATTGTGCATCTATAGAAGTTTGTGAGTGTTTTTGGTGACAAGCCGAATTTCGTCAGCCTCCTGAGGATGAAGAGGCGCTGCTGCGCCTTCTCACGATGCTGTCTGTGTGGGTGGACCAATTCAGTTTGTCTGTGATGTGTACGCCGAGGAACGTAAAACTTACTACCCTCTCCACTACTGTCCCATCGATGTGGATAGGGGGGTGCTCCCTCTGCTGTTTCCTGAAGTCCACAATCATCTCCTTTGTTTTGTTGACGTTGAGTGTGGGGTTATTTTCCTGACATCACACTCCGAGGGCCCTCGTTGTTGGTAATCAAGCCTACCACTGTAGTGTCGTCCGCAAACTTGATGATTGAGTTGGAGGCGTGCGTGGCCATGCAGTCGTGGGTGAACAGGGAGTACAGGAGAGGGCTCAGAACGCACCCTTGTGGGGCCCCAGTGTTGAGGATCAGCGGGGTGGAGATGTTGTTACCTACCCTCACCACCTGGGGGCGGCCCGTCAGGAATTCCAGTACCCAGTTGCACAGGGTGGGGTCGAGACCCAGGGTCTCGAGCTTGATGGCGAGTTTGGAGGGCACTATGGTGTTAAATGCCGAGCTGTAGTCGATGAACAGCATTCTCACATAGGTATTCCTCTTGTCCAGATGGGTTAGGGCAGTGTGCAGTGTGGTTGAAATTGCATCGTCTGTGGACCTATTTGGGCGGTAAGCAAATTGGAGTGGGTCTAGGGTGTCAGGTAGGGTGGAGGTGATATGGTCCTTGACTAGTCTCTCAAAGCACTTCATGATGACGGAAGTGAGTGCTACGGGGCGGTAGTCGTTTAGCTCAGTTACCTTAGCTTCCTTGGGAACAGGAACAATGGTGGCCCTCTTGAAATATGTGGAACAGCAGACTGGGATAAGGATTGATTGAATATGTCCGTAAACACACCAGCCAGCTGGTCTGCACATGCTCTGAGGACGCAGCTGGGGATGCCTGCAGCCTTGCGAGGGTTAACACGTTTAAATGTTTTACTCACGTTGGCTGCAGTGAAGGAGAGTCCGCATGTTTTGGTTGCGGGCCGTGTCAGTGGCACTGTATTGTCCTCAAAGCGGGCAAAGAAGTTATTTAGTCTGCCTGGGAGCAAGACATCCTGGACCGTGACGGGGCTGGTTTTCTTTTTGTAATCCGTGATTGATTGTAGACCCTGCCACATACCTCTTGTGTCTGAGCCGTTGAATTGCGACTCTACTTTGTCTCTATACTGACGTTTAGCTTGTTTGATTGCCTTGCGGAGGGAATAGTTACACTGTTTGTATTCGGTCATGCTTCCGGTCACCTTGCCCTGATTAAAAGCAGTGGTTCGCACTTTCAGTTTGATGCGAATGCTGCCATCAATCCACAGTTTCTGGTTTGGGAATATTTTAATCGTTGCTATGGGAAATTATTTCTAAATTTCAATATTTCAAATGATTTCTACACAATTTGTTTGTACTTCTCTCATAGGGCTGTTCTGTACTAACCAGGGCTGTTCTACACTACCCAGGATTGCACTAACCAGGACTTGCCCATCCTGGTTGTGAGAGTGACCAGTGACCAGGTAGGGGAGTGGCCAGGTACAGTAATGACAGAGTCATAAACTGTAGTTCTGCAATCACAGAGACCAGAAAAGCAGATAAGATAAACAGGAAAGAAGAAATACTCATTAGCCTGCTGTGGAAGGCTGGCCACACAGACACAGACTGTTAACCAGCACATCAAACGGTCCACGACATGGTTTGTAAAATTACATCAAATACACATGAAATTACACAGGAAGTAAAAATAAAAAAAACAGTAGCTCCTGTTGTCATATCTTTGTTTTTCAAACCATTTGAGAGAGGTGTTTTCTTCTTCTGTAAAGCTGTGAGCCATGGCCATGTCACACCGTTGTTTTCCTTACAGCCACTGCTGCGTGACATGGAGCTTGCAAAGCCTACTCAGACTAGCCTGCGAACTGGTTACACCAGGCATGTTATGATATGTATAGTGTACCAACTTGTATCAGGTATAACAACAGGAGACTGATCAGATTCTCCACCATCCCCGCTCGCTGTCACAGCTAAATTACATTTAAAAACTGATGGACTAATAGATGCACGGAAGAGCGGATTGAGAGAAGCGGGTCAGTGATGTCTGGAAGGAGATGCTGAGAGAAGCAGGTCAGTGATGTCTGGAAGGAGATGCTGAGAGAAACAGGTCAGTGATGTCTGGAAGGAGATGCTGAGAGAAGCAGGTCAGTGATGTCTGGAAGGAGATGCTGAGAGAAGCAGGTCAGTGATGTCTGGAAGGAGATGCTGAGAGAAACAGGTCAGTGATGTCTGGAAGGAGATGCTGAGAGAGAGCAGGTCAGTGATGTCTGGAAGGAGATGCTGAGAGAAGCAGGTCAGTGATGTCTGGAAGGAGATGCTGAGAGAAGCAGGTCAGTGATGTCTGGAAGGGAGGCTGAGAGAAGCAGGTCAGTGATGTCTGAAGGAGATGCTGAGAGAAGCAGGTCAGTGATGTCTGGAAGGAGATGCTGAGAGAAACAGGTCAGTGATGTCTGGAGGAGATGCTGAGAGAAACAGGTCAGTGATGTCTGGAAGGAGATGCTGAGAGAAACAGGTCAGTGATGTCTGGAAGGGAGGCTGAGAGAAGCAGGTCAGTGATGTCTGGAAGGGGAGGCTGAGAGAAGCAGGTCAGTGATGTCTGGAAGGAGATGCTGAGAGAAGCAGGTCAGTGATGTCTGGCAGGAGATGCTGAGAGAAGCAGGTCAGTGATGTCTGAGCAGGAGATGCTGAGAGAAGCAGGAATCAGTGATGTCTGGGCAGTGATGTCTGGAAGGAGATGCTGAGAGAAGCAGGTCAGTGATGTCTGGCAGGAGATGCTGAGAGAAGCAGGTCAGTGATGTCTGGCAGGAGATGCTGAGAGAAACAGGTCAGTGATGTCTGGCAGGAGATGCTGAGAGAAGCAGGTCAGTGATGTCTGGCAGGAGATGCTGAGAGAAGCAGGTCAGTGATGTCTGGAAGGAGATGCTGAGAGATGCAGGTCAGTGATGTCTGGCAGGAGATGCTGAGAGAAGCAGGTCAGTGATGTCTGGCAGGAGATGCTGAGAGAATCAGGTCAGTGATGTCTGGCAGGAGATGCTGAGAGAAGCAGGTCAGTGATGTCTGGCAGGAGATGATGCTGGCTGCCACACGTGAAATAAGCATGAAAGTGAAGTGGACAGCATTGGACCGGCACAGACAAGAGACTAGTTGCTGTTGCTTATTTATTGTTGTTGCTGAATGAATAAATATTTTATAACAGTCGGTTTCTGGATAGTTAGAAGCAGTGAAGTGGCTGAAAATATTACTCCCACCCTTACAGGGCAAGGGGAGAGGAGAGCGTAGAATTGGGAAGCGGCTGTATTTCTCAGTCAACAGGAACTGATCAGAAAAGTCTGCCAGGGCTGCCTGGGTTGTAACAGCTGAACGCATTCCCTTCACTGGAGCTTAGACACGGTTGTACTGTTGCCGTGGTGACCACAACTCCAAAAGTGTTGCTGCGCTCAATATGTTGGATTCAGGACTTCTAGTTCTTTAGTTCTTCTTCTAGTTCTTTAGTTCTTCTTCTAGTTCTTTAGTTCTTCTTCTAGTTCTTTAGTTCTTCTTCTAGTTCTTTAGTTCTTCTTCTAGTTCTTTAGTTCTTCTTCTAGTTCTTTAGTTCTTCTTCTAGTTCTTTCTTGTGAAAGTATCACAAGTATAGTGACGTTTCGGCACTGTGATAAAACCGTGGTGCCCGGTACTCGGTGGAACACTACAGAACAGTGGTAAACAGTAAACCGTTGGTGATATTTCTCACTAATATCCTCAAGAGTTAAGCTATATAAATGTAAGAAAAGGTAAAGTACACATATTCTGGATGAAACCAAGCAGGGAGCAGAGGACCAGTTGGACTACTGATAAATCCTTAAACAAACGACACAGTCTGAAGACAAAAAGAAAAAGCAGAATGGGCCAAGTACTAGAAGTCCTGAATCAACAGCTTGGGCAAACACGGGCAGAAATAGTTTGGAATTGTAACAAGTGGTAACCGTAGCAACAGTACAAAAAGGGGTCATTATGGGGTATTGTTTTGTAGATGGTGGGGGGGGGGGGTGAGAGAAAAACAAATCTAGTTAAATCCATTTTGAATTCAGGCTGAAACACAACAACAATGTGGAAAAAGTCAAGGGGTATGAATAGTTTCTGAAGGTGCTTTAAATTGCCCGTCCCGCTACGTTCCTCTACCTCTTCCCGACCCCAGACTATGCAGAGCTTGTGACCCTTGAGGCAACCCCTCCCGTCTCCAGGTTCAATCCCTCCATGCACCTTTCCACTGATACCACTCTCCCTTTCTTTCCAACTGTCAACCAAAGTGTACAATATACATACGAATATATACAAACCTGGGGGTGGACCACTGACAATCCAGTTTAGCTTGCCTGGGGGGGGGACCACTGACATTCCAGTTTAGCTTGCCTGGGGGGTTACCACTGACAATCCAGTTTAGCTTGCCTGGGGGGGGGACCACTGACAATCCAGTTTAGCTTGCCTGGGGGATACCACTGACAATCCAGTTTAGCTTGCCTGGGGGACCACTGACAATCCAGTTTAGCTTGCCTGGGGGACCACTGACAATCCAGTTTAGCTTGCCTGGGGGGGGTACCACTGACATTCCAGTTTAGCTTGCCTGGGGGGGACCACTGACAATCCAGTTTAGCTTGCCTGGGGGGGGACCACTGACAATCCAGTTTAGCTTGCCTGGGGGGTTACCACTGACAATCCAGTTTAGCTTGCCTGGGGGGGGGACCACTGACAATCCAGTTTAGCTTGCCTGGGGGGGACCACTGACAATCCAGTTTAGCTTGCCTGGGGGGGATACCACTGACAATCCAGTTTAGCTTGCCTGGGGGACCACTGACAATCCAGTTTAGCTTGCCTGGGGGGTTACCACTGACAATCCAGTTTAGCTTGCCTGGGGGGGGGGGGATACCACAGACAATCCAGTTTAGCTTGCCTGGGGGGGGAATACCACAGACAATCCAATTTAGCTTGCCTGGGGGGGGATACCACTGACAATCCAGTTTAGCTTGCCTGGGGGGGAATACCACAGACAATCCAGTTTAGCTTTCCTGGGGGGAATACCACAGACAATCCAGTTTAGCTTGCCTGGGGGAATACCACAGACAATCCAGTTTAGCTTGCCTAGGGGGAATACCACAGACAATCCAGTTTAGCTTGCCTGGGGGTGGAATACCACAGGCAATCCAGTTTAGCTTGCCTGGGGGGGATACCACAGACAATCCAGTTTAGCTTGCCTGGGGGAATACCACAGGCAATCCAGTTTAGCTTGCCTGGGGTGGAATACCACAGACAATCCAGTTTAGCTTGCCTGGGGGAATACCACAGACAATCCAGTTTAGCTTGCCTGGGGGGGGGGGATACCACAGACAATCCAGTTTAGCTTGCCTGGGGGTGGAATACCACAGACAATCCAGTTTAGCTTGCCTAGGGGGGGAATACCACAGACAATCCAGTTTAGCTTGCCTGGGGGTGGAATACCACAGGCAATCCAGTTTAGCTTGCCTGGGGGTGGAATACCACAGACAATCCAGTTTAGCTTGCCTGGGGGTGGAATACCACAGGCAATCCAGTTTAGCTTGCCTGGGGGTGGAATACCACAGGCAATCCAGTTTAGCTTGCCTGGGGGTGGAATACCACAGGCAATCCAGTTTAGCTTGCCTGGGGGGGTACCACTGACAGGGCAAACACAGCTTGGCTGGTAAATAAATATATATATAACATGCTGAGTTCTGCAATAATACTAAGTGCTTTTACATGTTCATTTTGAAAGCTATTTTAAATTTTGTTTTAGTCTTGATATATATTTTAATCAATTCACCCTTCGTTAGTTTGTTATTATCAGTCGACTAAACCTCTAGTTTTAGTCGCAGTCGTTTTAGTCAGTGTGTAGTGGTCTGGGTGTAGCTGGTGCAGAGGAGTCAGGCGCAGGACAGCAGAGATGAGTAAAACACAAGAAACTTTACTCAAATGACAAAATACATGAAGTATCACCAGGCCCTCCCTGTCCAAAACACAAGAGACTTTACTCAAATGACAAAATACATGAAGTATCACCAGGCCCTCCCTGTCCAAAACACAAGAGACTTTACTCAAATATTCCAATAACACGTTAAGCCCACAATAACAGACCGAACATCCAACAAAACGCACTAAAAAACCCATGGGGAAAACACAGGGTTAAATAATGAACATGGGGAATTGAAACCAGGTGTGTAAAACAAAGACAAAACAAATGGAAAACGAAAGGTGGATCGGCGATGGCTAGAAGGCCGGAGACGTCGACCGCCGAACGTCGCCCGGACAAGGAGAGGGACCGACTTCGGTAGAAGTTGTGACGCAGTGCCCCCCCCCCCCCACCAATATAAGATTATTACTTACCTTTAACTTCCATCATGTGCACATTTAACATTTAAATAGCCTTGTCCAACTCAGCCTACTATCCCCTCATATAGCTGATACATTGTTATTGTTGCAGATAACCAATGGCAGCCATGATTTACTATAGGCTACAAAGCCTTGGCTACAGGTCAAACAATTTAGGCGTGGGTTACAGATCTTTTCTCCCAATCTTAACCTTGGGATAGGGGTAAATAACAGTGATCTGTGCTTTTCAAAAAACTATTACTGTACTCCTAATATTTCCAGTCGTGGAAAAAAAAAACATCTCCACTAGCATCACAGATGAAAAACATCTCCACTAGCATCACAGATGAAAAACATCTCCACCAGCATCACAGATGAAAAACATCTCCACTAGCATCACAGATGAAAAACATCTCCACTAGCATCACAGATGAAAAACATCTCCACTAGCATCACAGATGAAAAACATCTCCACCAGCATCACAGATGAAAAACATCTGTGTGGGTGTGACCGCCCAGGAGCTGTGTAAGAGAGCGACGCTGATCAGCTCAATCAGAATGTTGCTTCTGCCAATGACAGGATTGAATTAAATATTCTGCCCCAAGACATGCTTATGAAAACGAGCTTCATGTCAAATTGAATTTTCATTAGTCTGATGTGGAATTCTCGTCTCGTCTCATTTTTCCGTCAACTGAAATCAAATCAAATCAAATCAAATCAAATTTATTTATATAGCCCTTCGTACATCAGCTGATATCTCAAAGTGCTGTACAGAAACCCAGCCTAAAACCCCAAACAGCAAACAATGCAGGTGTAATTGTTGAAAACTCATTTGTTTACAGTTGTGGTTTTTCTTCATGACAACTCATCATCGTCATCAGATTCCGTCAGGAAATATAGGCCCTGCCCTCCCCCCTATGGGCCCTGGCCAAAAGTACTGCACTACATAGGGAATAGGGTGCCATTTGGAACTCAGGACCTCATGTCTGAGCGATTCAATTAAGGAGAGAATTAGTCTTACCCAGTTAGGGATGGCTTTACAGAGAACTAATGGCTCCCTACCTGCCTGCCTCCCTCCCTCCCTCCCTCCCTCCCTCCCTCCCTCCCTCCCTCCCTGCGTTTACAGCCTGGGTAAAGGACAGCATTACTGCACCAAGGAGACTCAGGGTGTTTCTCAATATGCATATTACTGTAAATTCAGATTTCGGAAGGAACGCGTTATACCCTGCTCTACAGATATGGTTTTCCATAACCAAAATTGAACGCAGATTAAACCCACCTCTGAGCGAATTTGATCTAATGCGATCTAGAGCAACGAAAGTCGTTTTTGTCACGTTCTGACCTTAGTTCTTTTATTATGTCTTTGTTTTAGTATTGTCAAGGCGTGAGTTGGGGTGGGTTGTCTATGTTAGTTTTTCTATGATTTGCTATTTCTGTGTGTTTGTCCTGGTATGGTTCTCAATCAGAGGCACCTGTCCATCGTTGTCCCTGATTGAGAACCATATTTAGGGAGCCTGTTTTCTATTGTGTTTCGCGGGTGATTGTTTCCTGTTGTGTGTCTGCACCAGCCAGAACTGTTTTTGGTCGTTTCTCTTTGTTAATTCTTTGTTATTTCCATGTTAATTTTAATAAATATGGACACGTACCACCCTGCAAATTGGTCCGACCTCTCTTACTCCTCATCAGAGGAGGACTACGAACGTTACAGCTTTTACTGTGCATTTTTTATTTCTTGATGTGGATAAATTCTAACACGTATTTAATATGTTTTATGGAAAAAGAAGGGGTTGGAAATAGGATGTCCTCATAATGACAATCTAAGTCTACATCTAAATCTAATCTAATAACCACAGCTAACATGTTGTCACACCTGTTACTCTCTATAATCTCACTCAAGAGACTCAGCTGCCAGTTGCAGCGCTCGGTTTCAACACACACACACATACACACACACACATCCTTCAAGGCAACTTTCCACCAATCACTCACTCAGATAAATAGGCTGCTTCACTGCCTGATAATCAGCAGCAGGTCACAGTGAAATATTGATTTTTTTTTTTAAAGAAATTACCATGGCGACCAAGGTGGAATTACGAAGTAGCCCAAAAAAATCTGCAACCAATACATTTTCTGTGAAAACCGCCGACATGGCAACCCTGTACATGGTCAAGTCATTTTTCTTCAAGGTTGCCATGTCTGCGGTTTTCACTCTGTCTAAAGTAATGCACTATGTAGGGAATAGGGTTGCATAGAGCTCTGGTCTAAAGTAGTGCACTATGTAGGGAATAGGGTTCCATAGAGCTCTGGTCTAAAGTAGTGCACTATGTAGGGAATAGGATTCCATAGAGCTCTGGTCTAAAGTAGTGCACTATGTAGGGAATAGGATTCCATAGAGCTCTGGTCTAAAGTAGTGCACTATTTAGGGAATAGGGTTCCATAGGGCTCTGGTCAAAAGTAGTGCACTATGTAGGGAATAGGATTCCATTTGGGAATCAGATAGATAGACATTCTCCTTACCTTGTCTCTGTCCTCCACCAGGTCAGTCAGTACATCATCAGGGTCAAGCATGCCCCCATCACAGTACTCCACATGGTGGGTACGAACCAGGAAGTCACCCTCCTGAACAGAGGAAGCAGCACAACCAATCAACATCCATTTATTCAGGGTACACAAACATGATGATGTCTCTATTGTCGACAGTGATGCAGTCTCTATTGTCAACAGTGATGCTGTCTCTATTGTCAACAGTGATGCTGTCTCTATTGTCAACAGTGATGCTGTCTCTATTGTCAGCAGTGATGCTGTCTCTATTGTCAACAGTGATGCTGTCTCTATTGTCAACAGTGATGCAGTCTCTATTGTCAGCAGTGATGCTGTCTCTATTGTCAACAGTGATGCTGTCTCTATTGTCAACAGTGATGCTGTCTCTATTGTCAACAATGATGCTGTCTCTATTGTCAGCAGTGATACTGTCTCTATTGTCAACAGTGATGCAGTCTCTATTGTCAGCAGTGATGCTGTCTCTATTGTCAACAGTGATGCTGTCTCTATTGTCAACAGTGATGCTGTCTCTATTGTCAACAGTGATGCTGTCTCTATTGTCAACAGTGATGCTGTCTCTATTGTCAGCAGTGATACTGTCTCTATTGTCAACAGTGATGCTGTCTCTATTTTCAACAGTGATGCTGTCTCTATTGTCAACAGTGATGCTGTCTCTATTGTCAACAGTGATGCAGTCTCTATTGTCAACAGTGATGCTGTCTCTATTGTCAACAGTGATGCTGTCTCTATTGTCAACAGTGATGCTGTCTCTAGTGTCAACAGTGATGCTGTCTCTAGTGTCAACAGTGATGCAGTCTCTATTGTCAGCAGTGATGCTGTCTCTATTGTCAGCAGTGATGCTGCCTCTATTGTCAGCAGTGATGCTGTCTCTATTGTCAGCAGTGATGCTGTCTCTATTGTCAACAGTGATGCTGTCTCTATTGCCAACACTGGTTAAAAGCCAGCGAAGTTAATACATTGTATATAATTTCATTCCTGATATAACAAGAGCACAGGCCATTCTGAGTACAGGCTTTGCAAGTTCGCTGTACCACAGCAGTGGCAGAGAGGTAAAACAGCTTTGCAACAGGCATGGTTGTAGCTTCGTCCCACAACTAGCCATTTAATTGACCATTTATATGAACAATTATGACTTATAATGTTACTTACATCTATAACATTAAAGACCAAATAGTTAATAGAAATGGTGATTTAAATAGCTAGCTGTGGGACACGGTGGGGGGGGAGTAAGGAAGGAAGGAAGGGAGGGAGGGAGGGAGGGAGGGAGGGAGGGAGGGAGGGACCAAAAGTACATGACCAAAAGTATGTAGACAGCAGCTCGTCGAACATCTCATTCCAAAATCATGGAGTTGGTCTCCTGGCATCCGCCAAACCCAGATATGTCCTTCGGACTGGCAGATTGTAAAACGTTACTCATCACTCCAGAGAACGCGTTTCCACTGCTCCAGAGTCCAGTGGTGGCGAGCTTTACACCACTCCAGCTGACGCTTGGCATCGCGCATGGTGATCTTAGGCTTGTGTGCGGCTGCTCGGCCTCCTTGTCTCCCTTCCTCCCTGTCTCCCTGACCAAATACTTATTTTCCACCATAATTTGCAAATAAATTCATTTAAAAAATCCTACAATGTGATTTCTGGATTTTTATTTTCTCATTTTGTCTATCATAGTTGAAGTGTACCTATGATGAAAATTACAGGCCTCTCTCATCTTTTTAAGTGGGAGAACTTGCACAATTGGTGGCTGACTAAATACTTTTTTGCCCCACTGTATATAGTAAGTAGCCATTCTATGCAGTATTATATTATACATTGTCCAGTGTCTAGTTAATTCAATACGTGCTGCATTGTGATTGTGGACTTCAGGAAACAGCAGAGGGAACACCCCCCTATCCACATCGATGGAACAGTAGTGGAGAGGGTAGCAAGTTTTAAGTTCCTCGGCATACACATCACAGACAAACTGAATTGGTCCACTCACACTGACAGCGTCGTGAAGAAGGCGCAGCAGCGCCTCTTCAACCTCAGGAGGCTGAAGAAATTCGGCTTGTCACCAAAAGCAATCACAAACTTCTACAGATGCACAATCGAGAGCATCCTGGCGGGCTGTATCACCGCCTGGTACGGCAACTGCTCCGCCCTCAACCGTAAGGCTCTCCAGAGGGTAGTGAGGTCTGCACAACGCATCACCGGGGGCAAACTACCTGCCCTCCAGGACACCTACACCACCCGATGTTACAGGAAGGCCATAAAGATCATCAAGGACATCAATCACCCGAGCCACTGCCTGTTCACCCCGCTATCATCCAGAAGGCAAGGTCAGTACAGGTGCATCAAAGCTGGGACCGAGAGACTGAAAAACAGCTTCTATCTCAAGGCCATCAGACTGTTAAACAGACACCACTGACATTGAGTGGCTGCTGCCAACACACTGTCATTGACACTGACCCAACTCCAGCCACTTTAATAATGGGAATTGATGGGAAATGATGTAAATATATCACTAGCCACTTTAAACAATGCTACCTTATATAATGTTACTTACCCTACATTATTCATCTCATATGCATACGTATATACTGTACTCTATATCATCGACTGCATCCTTATGTAATACATGTATCACTAGCCACTTTAACTATGCCACTTTGTTTACTTTGTCTACACACTCATCTCATATGTATATACTGTACTCGATACCATCTACTGTATGCTGCCCTGTACCATCACTCATTCATATATCCTTATGTACATATTCTTTATCCCCTTACACTGTGTATAAGACAGTAGTTTTGGAATTGTTAGTTAGATTACTTGTTGGTTATTACTGCATTGTCGGAACTAGAAGCACAAGCATTTCGCTACACTCGCATTAACATCTGCTAACCATGTGTATGTGACAAATACAATTTGATTTGATTTGATTTGATTTGCTCACCATTATTAAACATGCTCACCATTATTAAACATGCTCACCATTATTAAACATGCTCACCATTATTAAACATGCTCACCATTATTAAACATGCTCACCATTATTAAACATGCTCACCATTATTAAACATGCTCACCATTATTAAACATGATCTCACCATTATTAAACATGATCTCACCATTATTAAACATGCTCACCATTATTAAACATGATCTCACCATTATTAAACATGCTCACCATTATTAAACATGCTCACCATTATTAAACATGATCTCACCATTATTAAACATGATCTCACCATTATTAAACATGCTCACCATTATTAAACATGATCTCACCATTATTAAACATGATCTCACCATTATTAAACATGCATCACCATTATTAAACATGATCTCACCATTATTAAGCATCCACACCATTATTAAACATGATCTCACCATTATTAAGCATCCACACCATTATTAAACATGATCTCACCATTATTAAACATGATCTCACCATTATTAAACATGCTCACCATTATTAAACATGATCTCACCATTATTAAACATGATCTCACCATTATTAAACATGATCTCACCATTATTAAACATGCTCACCATTATTGAACATGATCTCACCATTATCAAGCATCCACACCATTAAATTTGATTTGATTTGATTGAGTAGAAGTGTGAATATGTTCTTTGTGTAACACATCCATATAACGTTTAGGAAACGGGAACGGAGGGAACAGGACGCTCGGCCACTCTGAATTTCTTCCCCCCATGGTATCGCGATAATACTCAGTATCGTGATACTTGGCCTGGTATCGTATCAATGGTATCGTGATACTTGGCCTGGTATCGTTATCATTGGTATCGTGATACTTGGCCTGGTCTCGTATCATCAGTATCGTGATACTTGGCCTGGTATCGTATCAATGGTATCGTGATACTTGGCCTGGTATCGTTATCATTGGTATCGTGATACTATCATTGATACTTGGCCTGGTCTCGTATCATCAGTATCGTGATACTTGGCCTGGTATCGTATCATCGGTATCGTGATACTTGGCCTGGTATTGTATAATTGGTATCGTGATACTTGGCCTGGTATCGTATCATTGATATCGTGATACTTGGCCTGGTATCGTATCATTGGTATCGTGATACTTGGCCTGGTATCGTCTCATTGGTATCGTGATACTTGGCCTGGTATTGTATCATCGGTATCGTGATACTTGGCCTGGTATCGTATCATTGATATCGTGATACTTGGCCTGGTATCGTATCATTGGTATCGTGATACTTGGCCCGGTATCGTATCATCGGTATCGTGATACTTGGCCTGGTATCGTATCATTGGTATCGTGATACTTGGCCTGGTATCGTATCATTGGTATCGTGATACTTGGCCTGGTATCGTATCATCGGTATCGTGATACTTGGCCTGGTATCGTATCATTGGTATCGTGATACTTGGCCTGGTATCGTATCATTGGTATCGTGATACTTGGCCTGGTATCGTATCATCGGTATCGTGATACTTGGCCTGGTATCGTATCATCGTGTGATACTTGGCCTGGTGTATCATTGGTATCGTGATACTTGGCCTGGTATCGTGGTATATACTTGGCCTGGTATCGTATCATCGGTATCGTGATACTTGGCCTGGTATCGTATCATACTTGGCCTGGTATCGTGATACTTGGCCTGGTATCGTATCATCGGTATCGTGATACTTGGCCTGGTATCGTATCATTGGTATCGTGATACTTAGCCTGGTATCGTGATACTTGGCCTGGTATCCTATCATCGGTATCGTGATACTTGGCCTGGTATCCTATCATCGGTATCGTGATACTTGGCCTGGTATCGTATCATTGGTATCGTGATACTTGGCCTGGTATCGTGATACTTGGCCTGGTATCCTATCATTGGTATTGTGATACTTGGCCTGGTATCCTTGGCCGTGGTCTTTCTGTAGCTCAGTTGGTAGAGCATGGCGCTTGTAATGCCAGGGTAGTGGGTTCGATCCCCGGGACCACCCATACGTGGAATGTATGCACACATGACTGTAAGTCGCTTTGGATAAAAGCGTCTGCTAAATGGCATATATTATTATATTATTATATTATTATTATTATATATTATCCTATCATTGGTATCGTGATACTTGGCCTGGTATCCTATCATTGGTATCGTGAGAACACTACTGTAGAGTAGTGCACTAGCAGCATTAGCTCATACCTTATCTCTGTAAACATGCATCTCAGTTGTCATCATAGCCTGTGGATATGTATTCCTGTGTTAAATTCACCTCTTGTTATTTTGGGGCAGTGGCAACACTTTGATGTGTTCTCGTCTAGGGTGGGAGAGACAGTTACAGATGGATGGGGAGATAGCATGTGGAGGAGGCTGAGAGAAGGGTTAGGTAGTATACAGATGGATGGGGAGATAGCATGTGGATGAGGCTGAAAGAAGGGTTAGGGTTAGGCAGTAATACAGATGGATGGGGAGATAGCATGTGGAGGAGGTTGAGAGAAGGGTTATGGTTAGGTAGTATACAGATGGATGGGGAGATAGCATGTGGATGAGGCTGAAAGAAGGGTTAGGGTTAGGCAGTAATACAGATGGATGGGGAGATAGCATGTGGAGGAGACTGAGAGAAGGGTTATGGTTAGGTAGTATACAGATGGTTGGGGAAATTGCATGTGGAGGAGGCTGAGAGAAGGGTTAGGGTTAGGCAGTATACAGATGGATGGGGAGATAGCATGTGGATGAGGCTGAAAGAAGGGTTAGGGTTAGGCAGTATACAGATGGACGGGGAGATAGCATGTGGAGGAGGTTGAGAGAAGGGTTAGGGTTAGGTAGTAATACAGATGGATGGGGAGATAGCATGTGGAGGAGACTGAGAGAAGGGTTAGGCAGTAATACAGATGGATGGGGAGATAGCATGTGGATGAGGCTGAATGAAGGGTTAGGCAGTAATACAGATGGACGGGGAGATAGCATGTGGATGAGGCTGAAAGAAGGGTTAGGCAGTAATACAGATTGACGGGGAGATAGCATGTGGATGAGGCTGAAAGAAGGGTTAGGCAGTAATACAGAAAGACTGGGAGATAGCATGTGAATGAGGCTGAGCTGAGAGAAGACACCGGGAAAACACGGAGATAAGAATAATTGAGAATCAAAAACTGTAATCTCTTTACCATAAAAGACTGACAGTTCAGATAACCATTCAGAATAATCAGTCTGGCTGACTTGGCCTAACTAACGTAATGTATCTCATCATTTCATTGGCTGGGAAGTGTGTTGTGAATGAAGTCAATGAGACAGTGCTGAAGAATTAGCCAGCATGATGATTTAGCAGAAGGAGAGAGAAGTCTGATATCTGATATGCCCATCTGTCTGTCTGTCTGTGCCAGGCCAAGCTAGGGAAGGAATGCCATAATTCCATAATAATATGATCCATTTCCTGCTCTGGGCTGGCTGGCTATGGCTGGCTGTGGCTGGCTGTGGCTGGCTATGGCTGGCTATGGCTGGCTGGCTATGGCTGGCTGGCTGGCTGGCTATGGCTGGCTGGCTGGCTGGCTGGCTGTGGCTGGCTGTGGCTGGCTATGGCTGGCTATGGCTGGCTGGCTGTGGCTGGCTGTGGCTGGCTGTGGCTGGCTGGCTGGCTGGCTGTGGCTGGCTGTGGCTGGCTGGCTGTGGCTGGCTGGCTGTGGCTGGCTGTGGCTGGCTATGGCTGGCTGGCTGTGGCTGGCTGTGGCTGGCTGGCTATGGCTGGCTGGCTATGGCTGGCTGTGGCTGGCTGGCTGTGGCTGGCTGGCTGTGGCTGGCTGTGGCTGGCTATGGCTGGCTGTGGCTGGCTGGCTGTGGCTGGCTGTGGCTGGCTATGGCTGGCTATGGCTGTGGCTGGCTATGGCTGGCTGGCTGTGGCTGGCTGTGGCTGGCTGGCTATGGCTGGCTGTGGCTGGCTGGCTATGGCTGGCTGGCTGGCTGGCTGTGGCTGGCTGGCTGTGGCTGGCTGGCTATGGCTGGCTGTGGCTGGCTGTGGCTGGCTGGCTATGGCTGGTTGGCTATGGCTGGCTGGCTGGCTGGCTGGCTATGGCTAGCTGGCTGTAGCTGGCTGTGGCTGGCTGGCTGGCTGGCTGGCTGGCTGGCTGGCTATGGCTGGCTGGCTGGCTGGCTGGCTGGCTGGCTGGCTATGGCTGGCTGTGGCTGGCTGGCTGGCTGGCTGGGCTGGCTGGCTATGGCTGGCTGGCTGGCTGGCTGGCTGTGGCTAGCTGGCTGGCTGGCTATGGCTGGCTGGCTGTGCTGGCTGGCTGGCTGGCTGGCTGGGCTGGCTGGCTGTGGCTGGCTGGCTGTGGCTGCTAGCTGGCTGGCTATGGCTGGCTGGCTGGCTGGCTGGCTGGCTGTGGCTGGCTAAGGCTGGCTGGCTGGCTGTGGCTAGGGCTGGCTGGCTGTGGCTGGCTGGCTGGCTGGCTATGGCTGGCTGGCTGTGGCTGGCTGGCTGTGGCTAGCTGGCTGGCTGGCTATGGCTGGCTGGCTATGGCTGGCTGGCTGTTGCTAGCTGGCTGGCTGGCTATGGCTGGCTGGCTGTGGCTAGCTGGCTGGCTGGCTGGCTGTGGCTAGCTGGCAGGCTGGCTGGCTGGCTGGCTGGCTGGCTGGCTCTGGCTGGCTGGCTGTGGCTAGCTGGCTGGCTGTCTGGCTGGCTGGCTGTGGCTAGCTGGCTGGCTGTCTGGCTGGTTGGAACCAGTCCATCCGGACTTGCAGGGCAGACAATATCACAGTAATGAAATGATGTGAATATAAAAGGATGTGTGTGGTGTCAGATCCTAATAATAAACAGCAGGTCTGGTGATGAGGACACCAAGGGTCCATCACCTAGCCTAGCATTACAGGACTCATACAAAGGTAATGACGATAATGATGATAGTAACGTAATAACAGGCACACCGTCTCCCTCCCATTACAGGACTCATACAAAGGTAATGACGATAATGATGATAGTAACGTAATAACAGGCACACCGTCTCCCTCCCATTACAGGACTCATAAAAAGGTAATGACGATAATGATGATAGTAACGTAATAACAGGCACACCGTCTCCCTCCATCTCTCAATCCTATTCATTGATGTGATTTCCAGTCTTAATATTAAAACCTCCATTTTGTTTCCTGAATGAATTTAATAAGCTCATATTTTCAGCCGTTTTTCTATTATAGTGACATAACCAATGTGAAATGAGGTACTTTGCCTCATGTTGGCGAGTAAATGAAATTAATATTTTTCAGTGTAGAGGGCAGTGCTATGACAAGGGGAGGGTGTGTATGTTGCAGTGTAATCAGGACCCAAATGAGCTAGGGAGGGAGGGAGGGGTGAGAGAGAGAGCGAGAGAGAGAGGGATTGATTGTCTCAGGCAGCACGTTGCTCTCTTCTGCTACTCTAAGCTCTGCTATGCTCCCTGCTTCCCTGCCTCCATGCTTCCCTGTCTCCCTGTCTCCCTGCCTCCCTGTCTCCCTGTCTCCCTGCCTCCCTGTCTCCCTGCCTCCCTGCTCCCTGCTTCCCTGTCTCCCTGCCTCCCTGCCTCCCTGTCTCCCTGCCTCCCTGTCTCCCTGTCTCCCTGTCTCCCTGTCTCCCTGTCTCCCTGCCTCCCTGCCTCCCTGTCTCCCTGCCTCCCTGCTTCCCTGTCTCCCTGTCTCCCTGTCTCCCTGTCTCCATGTCTCCCTGTCTCCCTGCCTCCCTGCCTCCCTGTCTCCCTGTCTCCCTGTCTCCCTGTCTCCCTGCTTCCCTGCCTCCTTGCTTCCCTGTCTCCCTGTCTCCCTGCCTCCCTGCTCCCTGTCTCCCTGTCTCCCTGTCTCCATGTCTCCCTGCCTCCCTGTCTCCCTGTCTCCCTGTCTCCCTGCCTCCCTGTCTCCCTGTCTCCCTGTCTCCCTGTCTCCCTGCCTCCTGTTCCCTGCCTCCCTGTCTCCCTGTCTCCCTGTCTCCTGCCTCCCTGTTCCATGTCTCCCTGTCTCCCTGTCTCCCTGTCTCCCTGCCTCCCTGTCTCCATGCCTCCATGTTTCCCTGTCTCCCTGCCTCCCTGTCTCCCTGTCTCCCTGCCTCCCTGTCTCCCTGCCTCCCTGTCTCCCTGCCTCCCTGTCTCCCTGCCTCCCTGTTCCCTGACTCCCTGTCTCCCTGTCTCCCTGCCTCCCTGTCTCCCTGTCTCCCTGTCTCCCCTGTCTCCCTGCCTCCCTGCCTCCCTGTCTCCCTGTCTCCCTGTCTCCCTGTCTCTCTGTCTCCCTGTCTCCCTGCCTCCCTGTCTCCCTGCCTCCCTGTCTCCCTGCCTCCATGTCTCCCTGCCTCCCTGTTCCCTGCCTCCCTGTCTCCCTTCCTCCCTGTCTCCCTGCCTCCCTGCCTCCCTGCCTCCCTGCCTCCCTGTTCCCTGCCTCCCTGTTCCCTGTCTCCCTGTCTCCCTGTCTCCCTGTCTCCTTGTTCCCTGCCTCCTTGTTCCCTGCCTCCCTGTCTCCCTGCCTCCCTGCCTCCCTGTCTCCCTGTCTCCCTGTCTCCCTGTATCCCTGCCTCCCTGTCTCCCTGCCTCCCTGTCTCCTGCCTCCCTGTCTCCCTGCCTCCCTGTCTCCTTGTTCCCTGTCTCCCTGTCTCCCCTGTCTCCTTGTTCCCTGCCTCCCTGTCCTCCCTGTCTCCCCTATCTCCCTGTCTCCCTGTTCCCTGCCTCCCTGTCTCCCTGCCTCCCTGCCTCCCTGTTCCCTGCCTCCCTGTCTCCCTGTCTCCCTGTCTCCTCGTTCACTGCCTCCCCGTCTCCCTGCCTCCCTGTATCCCTCCCTGCCTCCCTGTCTCCTGCCTCCCTGTCTCCTGTCTCCCTGTCTCCCTGCCTCCCTGTCTCCTGCCTCCATGTCTCCCTGTCTCCCTGCCTCCCTGTCTCCCTGCCTCCCTGTCTCTCTGTCTCCTTGTTCCCTGTCTCCCTGTCTCCCTGCCTCCCTGTCTCCTTGTTCCCTGCCTCCCTGTCTCCTTGTTCCCTGCCTCCCTGCCTCCCTGCCTCCCTGTCTCCCTGTCTCCCTATCTCCCTGTCTCCCTGTTCCCTGCCTCCCTGTCTCCCTGTCTCCCTGTCTCCCTATCTCCCTGTCTCCATGTTCCCTGCCTCCCTGTTCCCTGCCTCCCTGTGATGGTAATCAGAGCTAGAATAGGCTCATCAGGAAACGACTCAACACAGGGCCAATTACCACCGCTATTCAGACCTCCAGCAAGCCTCGGGTCTGGCCGGTGTATCATCACAATCTCTAGACAGTCCTACACTCAACCCTTTGACCTCAGGATCAGAACAGCCAATAGCAATGTCATCACAGGAACATTGTAGGCCTATAGTCTATGCTACACTGTGTTGTAGGCCTATAGTCTATGCTACGCTACATTGTAGGTCTATAGTCTATACTACACTGTGTTGTAGGCCTATAGTCTATGCTACGCTACATTGTAGGCCTATAGTCTATGCTACGCTACATTGTAGGCCTATAGTCTATACTACGCTGTGTTGTAGGCCTATAGTCTATGCTACACTGTGTTGTAGGCCTATAGTCTATGCTACACTACATTGTAGGCCTATAGTCTATACTACGCTGTGTTGTAGGCCTATAGTCTATACTACGCTGTGTTGTAGGCCTATAGTCTATACTACACTGTGTTGTAGGCCTATAGTCTATGCTACACTACATTGTAGGTCTATAGTCTATACTACACTGTGTTGTAGGCCTATAGTCTATACTACACTGTGTTGTAGGCCTATAGTCTATGCTACACTACATTGTAGGCCTATAGTCTATGCTACGCTACATTGTAGGCCTATAGTCTATGCTACACTGTGTTGTAGGCCTATAGTCTATGCTACACTACATTGTAGGTCTATAGTCTATGCTACACTACATTGTAGGCCTATAGTCTATGCTACGCTACATTGTAGGTCTATAGTCTATACTACGCTGTGGTGTAGGCCTATAGTCTATGCTACACTACATTGTAGGCCTATAGTCTATGCTACACTACATTGTAGGCCTATAGTCTATGCTACACTGTGTTGTAGGCCTATAGTCTATGCTACACTACATTGTAGGCCTATAGTCTATGCTACACTGTGTTGTAGGCCTATAGTCTATGCTACACTACATTGTAGGCCTATAGTCTATGCTACACTACATTGTAGGCCTATAGTCTATGCTACACTACATTGTAGGCCTATAGTCTATGCTACGCTACATTGTAGGTCTATAGTCTATACTACACTGTGTTGTAGGCCTATAGTCTATGCTACACTACATTGTAGGTCTATAGTCTATGCTACACTGTGTTGTAGGCCTATAGTCTATGCTACACTACATTGTAGGCCTATAGTCTATGCTACACTGTGTTGTAGGCCTATAGTCTATGCTACGCTACATTGTAGGCCTATAGTCTATGCTACACTGTGTTGTAGGCCTATAGTCTATGCTACGCTACATTGTAGGCCTATAGTCTATGCTACACTGTGTTGTAGGCCTATAGTCTATGCTACACTGTGTTGTAGGCCTATAGTCTATGCTACGCTACATTGTAGGCCTATAGTCTATGCTACACTACATTGTAGGCCTATAGTCTATGCTACACTACATTGTAGGCCTATAGTCTATGCTGTGTTGTAGGCCTATAGTCTATGCTACTACATTGTAGGCCTATAGTCTGTGTTGTAGGCCTATAGTCTATGCTACACTACATTGTAGGCCTATAGTCTATGCTACACTGTGTTGTAGGCCTATAGTCTATGCTACACTACATTGTAGGTCTATAGTCTATACTACACTGTGTTGTAGGCCTATAGTCTATGCTACACTGTTGTAGGCCTATAGTCTATGCTACACTACATTGTAGGCCTATAGTCTATACACTGTGTTGTAGGCCTATAGTCTATGCTACGCTACTTGTGTTGTCTAGGCCTATAGTCTATGCTACACTGTGTTGTAGGCCTATAGTCTATGCTACACTACATTGTAGGTCTATAGTCTATACTACACTGTGTTGTAGGCCTATAGTCTATGCTACACTACATTGTAGGTCTATAGTCTATACTACACTGTGTTGTAGGTCTATAGTCTATACTACACTGTGTTGTAGGCCTATAGTCTATGCTACACTACATTGTAGGTCTATAGTCTATGCTACACTGTGTTGTAGGCCTATAGTCTATGCTACACTGTGTTGTAGGCCTATAGTCTATGCTACACTACATTGTAGGCCTATAGTCTATGCTACACTGTGTTGTAGGCCTATAGTCTATGCTACGCTACATTGTAGGCCTATAGTCTATGCTACACTACATTGTAGGCCTATAGTCTATACTATGCTGTGTTGTAGGCCACTGGGGAGCCACTAGTTGTACCAGTTCCCATACTGACAGACACCTCGTTAAGTTCGCTGATGACACTGCCTTGATCAGCCTGTTGTATGATGAATAGGAACATCATGGCCCGGTCCTAGATGACTCTGTCCTCAATACCAACAAGACCAAAGAGAGATGTGCATAGACTTCGGGAAGTGTACAACACCTACCTCTGCAACATCTATCAGAGGTCAGAACATAGAAATTATAGAGGAACACAAATACCTGTGTGTCCTCTTGGACAATACGCTTCAGTGGAATAAGTGTACAGACCTGATCTACAAAAAGAGTCAACAAAGACGGTACTTTCTCAAAAAGCTGGGATCTTTTCATGTAGACTGAACTATATTGACTCTGTTGTACAAGTATTTTACTGAAGAGTATTTTTCACTTTTTGTATTGTTTGTTGGTTTGGCAATGCCACCATCAGCCAGAGAAATATGCTGGGAAGGATTATTAATACACAGCAGATATACATTTACCAGATCCATAATGCGTAAGCCATTAGGACGTCCACCCACATCCACCCACGTCCACCCACGTCCACCCACGTCCACCCACGTCCACCCACATCCACCCACGTCCACCCACGTCCACCCACGTCCACCCACATCCACCCACATCCACCCACGTCCACCCACGTCCACCCACGTCCATCCATCCACCCACGTCCACCCACGTCCACCCACATCCACCCACGTCCACCCACGTCCACCCACGTCCACCCACGTCCACCCACACCCACGTCCACCCACGTCCACCCACGTCCACCCACGTCCACCCACATCCACCCACATCCACCCACGGTGCTCAGAATGACAGAAATCACATTTATACTGAACAAACATATAAATACAGCATACAGCCATTTCAACTATTTTACTGAGTTACAGGCCCAGCCACTGGAGAGCCAGGCCCATCCACTGGGGAGCCAGGCCCACCCACTGGGGCCAGGCCCAGGCCCAGCCACTGGAGAGCCAGGCCCATCCACTGGGGAGCCAGGCCCACCCACTGGGGAGCCAGGCTCAGCCACTGGAGAGCCAGGCTCAGCCACTGGGAGCCAGGCTCAGCCACTGGGAGCCAGGCTCAGCCACTGGAGAGCCAGGCTCAGCCACTGGGGAGCCAGGCCCACCCACTGGGGAGCCAGGCCCATCCACTGGGGAGCCAGGCAAACCCACTGGGGAGCCAGGCCCATCCACTGCGGAGCCAGGCAAACCCACTGGAGAGCCAGTATCACCCACTGGGGAGCCAGGCCCAGCCAGGCAAACCCACTGGAGAGCCAGTATCACCCACTGGGGAGCCAGGCCCATCCACTGGGGAGCCAGGCTCACCCACTGGGGAGCCAGGCCCATCCACTGGGGAGCCAGGCCCACCCACTGGAGAGCCAGGCTCAGCCACTGGGGAGCCAGGTCCAGCCACTGGAGAGCCAGGCCCATCCACTGGGGAGCCAGGCCCATCCACTGGGGAGCCAGGCAAACCCACTGGAGAGCCAGGCCCATCCACTGGGGAGCCAGGCCCATCCACTGGGGAGCCAGGCAAACCCACTGGAGAGCCATGCCCATCCACAGGGGAGCCAGTCTCATCCACTGGGGAGCCAGGCCCATCCACAGGGGAGCCAGTATCACCCACTGGTGAGCCAGGCCCAGCCAGTCAAAATGAGTTTTTCCCCACAAAAGGGCATTATTACAGAGTATTGTGACATTCTTGCAGTCAGCCAATTGCACGCTCCCTCAAAACTTGAGACATCTGTGGTAATTGTGATGTGTGTGGACTTTTATTGTCCACAGCACAAAGTACACCTGTGCTGTTTAATCAGCTTCTTATTATACCACAACTGTCAGGTGGATGGATTATCTTGGCAAAGGAGAAATCCTCACTAACAGGGATTTACACAAATTTGTGCAAAAACATTTGAGAGAAATAAGCTTTTTGTGCGTAGGAAACATTTCTCTAAATTTTTAATTTCAGCTCATGAGACACGGGACCAATACTTTATATTTGTGTTCAGTATAATAGTTGTATTTGTGTTCAGTGTAATAGTTGTATTTGTGTTCAGTATAGATTATGGTAATGCATCTTAACAGAACATGCAACTTCTGTAGTTTTCACTAGTTGGCTGTAACTGCATAGCTTATTTTTCATTTATACAACGAGGCAAGTCAGTTAAGAACAAATTCTTATGACGGCCGACTCTGGGTCAATCGTGCACCACCCAATGGGACTTCCCAAACACAGCCAGATGTGACGCAGCCTGCATTTGAACCAGGGACTGCAGTGATGCCTCTTAGCACTGAGACGCAGTGCCTTAGACCGCTACGCCACTCGAGAGCCCGTTCTCCATCTTTGTTTTAATCCATTTCCACGGCTACTTTGAAGCAAGGTAAGACATGCCTCATAATATGAAATAAAACATTCAGGATTCAAACAATTAAGTGTACGTTTTCAAAATGCATATACTGCCTTCAGCTCACATTGCAAAGTGAATGCACTTGAATAGCAAATGGGATGTGTGGCTTCAATTAAAACCAGTTGAGAAATAAAAAAAATGGTTTTAATAAAACACGATTGCATTTTTTTTTTTTAATTGTCGGGCAACGACTGAACTTCTAAAAGCTGGTTTCTCTCCAGTAGCAACGAGCTGATGAGCTGCAGCAGCTCTAACGCTGAGGTGATATTCAGCTCAGAATAAGCTGCTGAGCGACGGTGTTAAATAAGATACACGACAACTCATGTAAATACACCACGCACCAATTAAATTCCACCAATTTATGTCAAATGTATTTCCATCAATGAATAAAACACGTTACTTAGCGATGAGATTGTTTTTGTTTTCTCCTGTTCAATTTGGCTGTCAACAATTTGATTTATCGGCTTTAAATGTAAAAAAGATATTGGCCAAAAGCCGGCAATTAACGGATAACAGAAATCCTGATTGATACATAGCGTGCTAACAGAAACTATGATTGATACATAGCATGCTAACAGAAACCCTGATTGATACATAGCGTGCTAACAGAAACCCTGATTGATACATAGCATGCTAACAGAAACCCTGATTGATACATAGCGTGCTAACAGAAACTATGATTGATACATAGCGTGCTAACAGAAACCCTGATTGATACATAGCATGCTAACAGAAACCCTGATTGATACATAGCGTGCTAACAGAAACTATGATTGATACATAGCATGCTAACAGAAACTATGATTGATACATAGCATGCTAACAGAAACCCTGATTGATACATAGCGTGCTAACAGAAACCCTGATTGATACATAGCGTGCTAACAGAAACCCTGATTGATACATAGCATGCTAACAGAAACCCTGATTGATACATAGCGTGCTAACAGAAACCCTGATTGATACATAGCGTGCTAACAGAAACCCTGATTGATACATAGCATGCTAACAGAAACCCTGATTGATACATAGCGTGCTAACAGAAACCCTGATTGCTACATCGCGTGCTAACAGAAACCCTGATTGATACATAGCGTGCTAACAGAAACCCTGATTGATACATAGCGTGCTAACAGAAACCCTGATTGATACATAGCGTGCTAACAGAAACTATGATTGATACATAGCATGCTAACAGAAACCCTGATTGATACATAGCATGCTAACAAAAACCCTGATTGATACATAGCATGCTAACAGAAACCCTGATTGATACATAGCGTGCTAACAGAAACCCTGATTGATACATTGCGTGCTAACAGAAACCCTGATTGATACATAGCGTGCTAACAGAAACTATGATTGATACATAGCGTGCTAACAGAAACCCTGATTGATACATAGCGTGCTAACAGAAACCCTGATTGATACATAGCATGCTAACAGAAACCCTGATTGATACATAGCGTGCTAACAGAAACCCTGATTGATACATAGCATGCTAACAGAAACCCTGATTGATACATAGCGTGCTAACAGAAACCCTGATTGCTACATCGCGTGCTAACAGAAACCCTGATTGATACATAGCGTGCTAACAGAAACCCTGATTGATACATAGCGTGCTAACAGAAACCCTGATTGATACATAGCGTGCTAACAGAAACTATGATTGATACATAGCATGCTAACAGAAACCCTGATTGATACATAGCATGCTAACAAAAACCCTGATTGATACATTGCGTGCTAACAAAAACCCTGATTGATACATAGCGTGCTAACAGAAACCCTGATTGCTACATCGCGTGCTAACAGAAACCCTGATTGATACATAGCATGCTAACAGAAACCCTGATTGATACATTGCGTGCTAACATAAACCCTGATTGATACATAGCGTGCTAACAAAAACCCTGATTGATACATAGCGTGCTAACAAAAACCCTGATTGATACATAGCATGCTAACAGAAACCCTGATTGATACATAGCATGCTAACAGAAACCCTGATTGATACATAGCATGCTAACAGAAACCCTGATTGATACATTGCGTGCTAACAGAAACCTTGATTGATACATAGCATGCTAACAGAAACCCTGATTGATACATAGCGTGCTAACATAACCAAGTGTCTAGGGCGGGTACAATTACCGTATAATTGATGGTTATGGATGAAAACAGTCATTAAAGTATATATATTTTTTATTTGAACGAACAGCTGACTGAAAACGGGACAGACGTGCATTCGCGCACTCCTAACAACCTGAAACTTTGTTGCTCCTTGCTGAAATAAGCAGGGTTGTTGTAGCGAACGAGTCTTCGGTTGCCTTGGCAACACCCATCACAAGGCAGCAGCAGGACACATTAAAATATAATGAATAGGATTGACTTGGAACCTCTAACCCTGGCAATTTGACTGGAAAACTCATGGGTACACTCGCAATGGTTGCCTGGTATTGTGATGCAATCATTTCCATGGTAATGTAGAATGTTCATTCAAATGATGTTAACTGATGTGGCACATGCAATGGAATACATTTGTTTGTAATGTCAGTTGAGTTGAATCAATCCAGCACATATTGATGAGTTCACTTCCTTCCTTTACTTCCTTTACTTTCTCCTACGGGTTCACTCGCAATGGCCGACAGTCCATCTATTATGCCATCACTGACTTGAATGGAAAAAACTCAAACAGACACAAACACTCACTTCATCATTTGCTCACACACACACATAATATGCACATACAGTTGAAGTCGGAAGTTTACATACACTTAGGTTGGAGTCATTAAAACCTAAAACCACTCCACAAATTTCTTGTTAACAAACTATAGTTTTGATAAGTCGGTTAGGACATCCATCTACTTTGTGCTTGACACAAGTCATTTTTCCAACAATTGTTTACAGACAGATTATTGTATCACAATTCCAGTGGGTCAGAAGTTTACATACACTAAGTTGACTGTGCATTTGAAAATTCCAGAAAATTATGTCATGGCTTTAGAAGCTTCTGATAGGCTAATTGACATCATTTGAGTGACCATTAGGGACTGGTGCACTTCATAAAATAACATCTCAAGACATCAGTCAGGAAGTTAAAGCTTGGTCGCAAATGGGTCTTCCAAATGGGCAATGACCCCAAGCATACTTCCAAAGTCGTGGCAAAATGGCTTAATTAAGAACAACAAAGTAAAGGTATTGGAGTGGCCATCACAAAGCCCTGACCTCAATCCTATAGAAAAATTGTGGGCAGAACTGAAAAAGCGTGTGCGAGCAAGGAGGCCTACAAACCTGACTCAGTTACACCAGCTCTGTCAGTAGGAATGGGCCAACATTCACTCAACTTATTGTGGGAAGCTTGTGGAAAGCTACCCGAAACGTTTGACCCAGTTATACAATTCAAAGGCAATGCTACCAAATACTAATTGAGTGTAATGTAAACTTCGACCCACTGGGAATGTGATGAAATAAATAAAAGCTGAAATAAATCGTTCTCTCTACTATTATTCTGACATTTTACGTTCTTAAAATAAAGTGGTGATCCTAACTGACCAAAGACAGGGAATTATTACTAGGATTAAATGTCGGGAATTGTGAAAAACTGAGTTTAAATGTATTTAGCTAAGGTGTATGTAAACTTCCGACTTCAACTGTACATTTAAACTGACTCTTCACACACTCACTCACACAATCCTCATATACGCTGCTGCTTCTCTGTTGATCATATATCCTGAAGCCTGGTCACCACTCCAGTATCCCTGTACAGTGTTAATATGGTACTGACCCTGTATGTAGTCACCTTACCCCCTATACATATCTACCTCCATCACTCCAGTATCCCTGTCACCTTACCCCTATACATATCTACCTCCATCACTCCAGTTTCCCTGTCACCTTCCCCCTATACATATCTACCTCCATCACTCCAGTATCCCTGTCACCTTCCCCCTATACATATCTACCTCCATCACTCCAGTATCCCTGTCACCTTCCCCCTATACATATCTACCTCCATCACTCCAGTATCCCTGTCACCTTCCCCCTATACATATCTACCTCCATCACTCCAGTTTCCCTGTCACCTTCCCCCTATACATATCTACCTCCATCACTACAGTATCCCTGTCTCCTTCCCCCTATACATATCTACCTCCATCACTCCAGTATCCCTGTCACCTTACCCCTATACATATCTACCTCCATCACTCCAGTTTCCCTGTCACCTTCCCCCTATACATATCTACCTCCATCACTCCAGTATCCCTGTCACCTTCCCCCTATACATATCTACCTCCATCACTCCAGTATCCCTGTCTCCTTCCCCCTATACATATCTACCTCCATCACTCCAGTATCCCTGTCACCTTACCCCTATACATATCTACCTCCATCACTCCAGTATCCCTGTCTCCTTCCCCCTATACATATCTACCTCCATCACTCCAGTATCCCTGTCACCTTCCCCCTATACATATCTACCTCCATCACTCCAGTATCCCTGTCTCCTTCCCCCTATACATATCTACCTCCATCACTCCAGTATCCCTGTCACCTTCCCCTATACATATCTACCTCCATCACTCCAGTTTCCCTGTCACCTTCCCCTATACATATCTACCTCCACCACTCCAGTATCCCTGTCACCTTCCCCCTATACATATCTACCTCCATCACTCCAGTTTCCCTGTCACCTTCCCCTATACATATCTACCTCCATCACTCCAGTATCCCTGTCTCCTCCCCCTATACATATCTACCTCCATCACTCCAGTATCCCTGTCTCCTTCCCCCTATACATATCTACCTCCACCACTCCAGTATCCCTGTCTCCTTCCCCCTATACATATCTACCTCCATCACTCCAGTATCCCTGTCACCTTCCCCTATACATATCTACCTCCACCACTCCAGTATCCCTGTCACCTTCCCCCTATACATATCTACCTCCATCACTCCAGTATCCCTGTCACCTTCCCCTATACATATCTACCTCCATCACTCCAGTATCCCTGTCACCTTCCCCCTATACATATCTACCTCCATCACTCCAGTATCCCTGTCACCTTCCCCTATACATATCTACCTCCACCACTCCAGTATCCCTGTCTCCTTCCCCCTATACATATCTACCTCCATCACTCCAGTATCCCTGTCACCTTACCCCTATACATATCTACCTCCATCACTCCAGTATCCCTGTCACCTTACCCCTATACATATCTACCTCCATCACTCCAGTTTCCCTGTACAGTGTTAATATGGTACTGACCCTGTATGTAGTCACCTTACCCCTATACATATCTACCTCCACCACTCCAGTTTCCCTGTACAGTGTTAATATGGTACTGACCCTGTATGTAGTCACCTTACCCCTATACATATCTACCTCCATCACTCCAGTTTCCCTGTCACCTTACCCCTATACATATCTACCTCCACCACTCCAGTATCCCTGTCACCTTACCCCTATACATATCTACCTCCATCACTCCAGTATCCCTGTATATTGTTAATATGGTACTGACCACTGTATCCCTGTCACCTTACCCCCTATACATATCTACCTCCATCACTCCAGTATCCCTGTCACCTTACCCCTATACATATCTACCTCCATCACTCCAGTTTCCCTGTCACCTTCCCCCTATACATATCTACCTCCATCACTCCAGTATCCCTGTCACCTTCCCCCTATACATATCTACCTCCATCACTCCAGTATCCCTGTCTCCTTCCCCCTATACATATCTACCTCCATCACTCCAGTATCCCTGTCTTCTTTTTTTGGTTAATGTATGACTCAACACCTGGATTCGATCTTATGTAGCATAATGTGAAATGGTGTTTTTTACACTGGATAAAAGTAGATACTCAGAGCTACAACATGGTTGTCACGCCTTGGTCTTAGTGTTTTGTGTTTTCGTTGATTGTTTGGTCAGGCCAGGGTGTGACATGGGTTTATTTTGTGGTATTTCGTATTGGGGTTTTGTGGTTATTGGGATTGCGGGTGAGTAGGAGTGTTGCATAGGCTAGGCTGCCTGAGGCGGTTCTCAATCAGAGTCAGGTGATTGTCGTTGTCTCTGATTGGGCACCGTATTTAGGTAGCCTGGGTTTCGATTTGTAATTCGTGGGTGATTGTTCCTGTCTCTGTGTAGTGTTCACCAGATAGGCTGTAATAGGTTTCACGTTCCGTTTGTTGTTTTTGTATTTATTAGTTATTTCATGTATCGTTCCGTTTTTCTTCATTAAAGACATGAGTAACCACCACGCTGCATTTCGGTCCGACTCTCTTTCAACAAACGAAGAACGCCGTTACAGAATCACCCACCACACACGGACCGAGTGGCGTGGTAACAGGCAGCGACAGCAGGAGCAGCAAAAGGAGGATGAATTATTCGGAGAATGGACATGGGAAGACGTTTGGATGGCAAGGTTGTTACACTGGGAGGAGATACTGGCCGGGGAAGAGAATCCCATGGGAACAGGTGGAGGCACTAAGAAGAGCAGAGGCAGCCGGAGATAGGAGCCGAGTGAGGGAACACTGTTGGCAAGGAAGCCCGAAAAGCAGCC
Organism: Oncorhynchus keta; assembly: GCF_023373465.1. NCBI lineage: Eukaryota > Metazoa > Chordata > Actinopteri > Salmoniformes > Salmonidae > Oncorhynchus > Oncorhynchus keta. The sequence continues at coordinate 49,911,314 of NC_068427.1, forward strand.
CAAAAAAAATTATTGGGGGGCTGGAGGCTATGCCAGGTAGGAGAGAGCTGAGAGACGCTGTTATGAGGAGTTATGGACAGCAGAGGTATGGAGTATACGACGTGGGAAGAAATAGACAGGTGGGCGGTCGACCCAGGAAGCCCGGCAGCCCCTGGGATTATTGGGCAGTGCGAGGGGCTATAGGAGAATGGAGTCGAAGAGAAAGACACGGCGAGGGATGGAAGCCTGCAGCCCAAAAAAATTACTCCCGTGCTTACAGGGGGCTACGCTAGGTAGGAGACCTGCAGACAAACTCCCTGGCACGGTGTTTGCTATGGAGCACAGTGTTTCGGGTGCATAGCCTGGTGCGGTTCATACCAGCCCTTCGTATTGGCCGGGCTAGAGTGGGCATCGAGTCAGGTAAGGTTGGGCAGGCTCGGTGCTCAAGAGCTCCAGTGCGCCTGCACGGTCCGGTCTATCCAGAGCCAACTCTCCTTGTTTATCATGAGGAGCCAAGGAGGAGACCAGAACCAGAGCTGGTGTTAGAGGTGAGCGAAGCAGAGACTGTGAAGGAGTTAATGGGGAAAGTGGAGGAGAGAGTAATGAGGGAGTTGCTAGTATGGTGCTATAGGTACGATATTAGTCCGACGGAGCGTGTCGGGGATTTAATGGCACCTGGGTCAGCGCTCCATACTCGTCCTGAGGTGCGTGTCAGTCGGCTGGTGAAAAATGTGCCAGCCTCACGCACTAGGCCTCCTGTGTACCTACCTAGCCTTGCACGTCCTGTGCCAGTCCTGCTCTCAGGCTCTCCAGTACACCTTCACGGTCCAGTCCATCCTGTGCCACCTTCACACACCAGTCCTCCGGTAGCAGCTCCCCGCACCAGGCTTCCTGTGCGTGTCCTCGATCCTGTAGCACCAGTTCCAGCACCACGCACCAGGCCTTCAGTGCGCCTCGCCTGTTCAGCACAGCCAGAGCCTTCCTTCCCTCCTGCTCTGTCGGAGTCTCCCGCCTGTTCAGCGCTATCAGAGCCTTCCTCCTCTACAGCTCTGCTGGAGTCTCCCGTCTGTTCAGCGCTATCAGAGCCTTCCTTCCCTCCTGCGCTGTCGGAGTCTCCCACCTGTTCAGCGCTATCAGAGCCTTCCTCCTCTACAGAGCTGCTGGAGTCTCCTGTCTGTTCAGTGCTATCAGAGCCTTTCTCCTCTCCTGCGCTGTTGGAGTCTCCCGCCTGTTCAGCGCTATCAGAGCCTTCCTCCTCTACAGCGCTGCCGTAGCCTCCTGCCTGTTCGGAGCAGCCTGAGCTGTCAGTCTGCATGAAGCAGCCAGAGCTGTCAGTCTGCAAAGAGCTGCCAGTCTGCAAGGAGCTGTCAGTCTGCAATGAGCTGTCAGTCTGCAAGGAGCTGCCAGTCTGCAGGGTGCTGTCAGTCTGCATGAAGCAGCCAGAGCTGTCAGTCTGCATGAAGCAGCCAGAGATGTCAGTCTGCATGAAGCAGCCAGAGCTGCCAGTCTGCAAGGAGCTGTCAGTCTGCAAGGAGCTGTCAGTCTGCATAGAGCAGCTAGATCCGCCAGTCAGCCATGATCTTCTAGATCTGCCAGTCAACCAGTCTCTTCCAGATCTGCCAATCAACCAGTCTCTTCCAGATCTACTAGTCAACCAGAATCTTCCAGATCCGCCAGCCAGCCAGGATCTACCAGAGCCTACTACCTGCCTGAGCTTCATCTCAGTACTGGGCTTCCTCTCAATACTGGGCTTCCTCTCAGTACTGGGCTTCCTCTCAGTACTGGGCTTTCTCTCAGTTCCGGGCTGCCCCTCAGTCCCGGGCTGCCCCTCAGTCCCGAGCTGCCCCTCAGTCCCGAGCTGCCCCTCAGTCCCGAGCTGCCCCTCAGTCCCGAGCTGCCCCTCAGTCCCGAGCGGCCTCAGTCCCGAGCTGTCCCTCAGTCCCGAGCTGCCCCTCAGTCACGAGCTGCTCCTCAGTTCAGTGGGGTTCTGGGTGAGGACTATTAGGCCATGGTCGGCGGCGAGGGTGGATTATCCCAGGACGCGAAGGGGAGGAACTATGACTTTAATGGAGTGGGGTCCACGTCCCGAGCCGGAACCGCCACCATGGACAGACGCCCACCCGGACCCTCCCTATGGTTTTGAGTTGCGTCAGGGAGTCCGCACCTTAGGGGGGGGGGGTGTTCTGTCACGCCTTGGTCTTAGTGTTTTGTGTTTTCGTTGATTGTTTGGTCAGGCCAGGGTGTGACATGGGTTTGTTTTGTTGTATTTCGTATTGGGGTTTTGTGGTTATTGGGATTGCAGCTGAGTAGGGGTGTTGTATGGGCTTGGCTGCCTGAGGCGGTTCTCAATCAGAGTCAGGTGATTCTCGTTGTCTCTGATTGGGAACCATATTTAGGTAGCCTGGGTTTCGCTTTGTATTTCGTGGGTGATTGTTCCTGTCTCTGTGTAGTGTTCACCAGATAGGCTGTAATAGGTTTCACGTTCCGTTTGTTGTTTTTGTATTTATTAGTTATTTCATGTATCGTTCCGTTTTTCTTCATTAAAGACATGAGTAACCACCACGCTGCATTTCGGTCCGACTCTCTTTCAACAAACAAAGAACGCCGTTAAAATGGTAGATCATGCACTACTACAGTTGAGGAACAACGGGAAAGTAATTATGCTTTGAAAGTTGATCAACTTGTAAACTCACTTTTAAGAAAATCGCCTTTGAATGTTTTGGTACCAATTGGAGAGCTCTTCTTTGTTTACACTCATTCAGCATCATCTACACCCTCTTAAGTTTTAGCCCCACCCATTCAGCATTGTTCACTTCCTCTTAAGCTTGAGCCCCGCCCATTCAGCATCGTCCACACCCTCTTAAGGTTTAGCCCCGCAAATTCAGCATCGTTCACACCCTCTTAAGCTTTAGCCCCGCCCATTCAGCATTGTTCACACCCTCTTAAGGTTTAGCCCCGCCCATCTCTTTTCGCTCTCGGAGGGCACACTTGACGCTCTGACCGATTATTTGTTAACCTCTGGATAACATGAAAACAGCCTAACCAGCTCTAATGGCAACAATTTCATTACGCTTTGTTGCAGACGTTTACTGACACTGGCCATATTCAGGGGGCATTGTACACACGTCACGTAACGTTAGCTAATGTTAGCTAGTTAAACAACAATGAACAAACTGGCAACAATGCCACAGTGCTGGGAACTAACCAGGTCCTAACATTAGCCTCTAACTATAAAAGCAAACGGCTCTGGGAAACAAATAACGTCAGCTAGGGAGCTAGCCAGCTAATGTTAGCTAGCTAGCTAACGGTACACTTTAGCTTGAAATTAAATCACTTACTGTCAAATGTGTAATATCTGAAAATGTAGCTAGCTAACGATAGACTATCTTACCTGTATACATCTACATGAATCACGGACGAGTCTCCCTGTCAGGAAGCCATACCACGGTTGCCCTTAGTTTGAAGATGTAATCCAATGCTTTCTCCACTAGACTACTACTAGACTACCACTAGACTACTACTAGAGTACCACTAGACTACTAAAGTACCACTAGACTACTACTAGACTACTACTAAAGTACCACTAGACTACTACTAGACTACCACTAGACTACCTACTAGACTACTACTAGACTACTACTAAAGTACCACTAGACTACTACTAGACTACCACTAGACTACTACTAAAGACTACCACTAGACTACTACTAGACTACCACTAGACTACTACTACTACTAGACTACCACTAGTACCACTAGACTACTACTAGACTACTACTAGACTACCACTAGACTACTACTAGACTACCACTAGACTACTACTAGAGTACCTACCACTAGACTACTAAAGTACCACTAGACTACTACTAGACTACTACTAGACTACTACTAGACTACCACTAGACTACTACTAGACTACCACTAGACTACTACTGCTAGACTGCTACTAGACTACCACTAGACTACTACTAGACTATGCTAGACTGCCACTAGACTACTACTAGACTACTACTAGACTACTAGACTACTAGACTACCACTAGACTACTACTAGACTACTACTAGACTACTACTAGACTACTGACTAGACTACTACTAGACTACTACTAGACTACTACTAGACTACTACTAGACTACTACTAGACTACCACTAGACTACTACTAGACTACTACTAGACTACTACTAGACTACTACTAGACTACTACTAGACTACTACTAGACTACCACTAGACTACTACTAGACTACCACTAGACTACTACTAGACTACTACTAGACTACTACTAGACTACTACTAGACTACCACTAGACTACTACTAGACTACTACTAGACTACTACTAGACTACTACTAGACTACTACTAGACTACCACTAGACTACCACTAGACTACTACTAGACTACTACTAGACTACTACTAGACTACTACTAGACTACTACTAGACTACTACTAGACTACCACTAGACTACTACTACTAAAGACTAGACCCACTAGACTACTACTAGACTACTACTAGACTACCACTAGACTACTACTAGACTACTACTAGACTAGACTACTAGACTACTACTAGACTACCACTAGACTACTACTGACTACCACTAGACTACTACTAGACTACCACTAGACTACTACTAGACTACTGACTAGACTACTACTAGACTACTAGACTACTACTAGACTACTACTAGACTACCACTAGACTACCACTAGACTACTACTAGACTACTACTAGACTACTACTAGACTACTACTAGACTACTACTACTAGACTACTACTAGACTACTACTAGACTATGACTAGACTACTACTAAAGTGATGCCGTAACTCACCTCTAATTGTTGTTTTTCTGGCGCTAGGCCATGGTTATAGATGCCATCAGCTCATTCTAACAGCATCCAGCTCTGCCCAGCTCAGTGCTCAGGCATCTGGCATTCCTGGCCCTAATGAAATAATAGCAAGGCGGCACCCTCCCTCCCTCCCTCCCTCACTCCATTTGTCTTAGTAATTAAGTGGCCCTTTTCAGCAGTCTGATAACTTCCTGAGTGACTCCAGCTTTCCGACCACCTCCTCCCCTCCCTTCCTCTCTCCCCTGCTTCAGGCTCCACTGATAATTCAGAGGATGCACTGCAGCAGGCCACAGGCTTTACTACATCGTACTGGTCTAATGATCTACTACATCATACTGGTCTAATGCACTGCTACATCATACTGGTCTAATGCACTGCTACATCATACTGGTCTATTGCACTGCTACATCATACTGGTCTAATGCTCTACTACATCATACTGGTCTAATGATCTACTACATCATACTGGTCTAATGATCTACTACATCATACTGGTCTAATGCACTGCTACATCATACTGGTCTAATGCACTGCTACATCATACTGGTCTATTGCAATGTTACATCATACTGGTCTAATGCTCTACTAAATCATACTGGTCTAATGATCTACTACATCATACTGGTCTAATGCACTGCTACATCATACTGGTCTAATGCACTGCGACATCATACAGGTCTAATGATCAACTACATCATACTGGTCTAATGATCTACTACATCATACTGGTCTAATGCACTGCTACATCATACTGGTCTATTGCACTGCTACATCATACTGGTCTAATGCTCTACTACATCATACTGGTCTAATGATCTACTACATCATACTGGTCTAATGCACTGCTACATCATACTGGTCTAATGCACTGCGACATCATACAGGTCTAATGCGCTACTACATCATACTGGTCTGATGATCTACATCATACTGGTCTGATGATCGATATCATACTGGTCTAATGATCTACTACATCATACTGGTCTAATGATCTACTACATCATACTGGTCTAATGATCTACTACATCATACTGGTCTAATGCTCTACTACATCATACTGGTCTAATGCAATGCTACATCATACTGGTCTAATGATCTACTACATCATACTGGTCTAATGCTCTACTACATCATACTGGTCTAATGATCTACTACATCAAACTGGTCTAATGATCTACTACATCATACTGGTCTAATGCTCTACTACATCATACTGGTCTAATGCAATGCTACATCATACTGGTCTAATGATCTACTACATCATACTGGTCTAATGCTCTACTACATCATACTGGTCTAATGCAATGCTACATCATACTGGTCTAATGCAATGCTACATCATACTGGTCTAATGATCTACTACATCATACTGGTCTAATGCTCTACTACATCATACTGGTCTAATGCAATGCTACATCATACTGGTCTAATGCACTACTACATCATACTGGTCTAATGCTCTACTACATCATACTGGTATAATGCAATGCTACATCATGCTGTTATAACGCACTGCTACATCATACTGGTCTAATGATCTACTACATCATACTGGTCTAATGATCTACTACATCATACTGGTCTAATGCTCTACTACATCATACTGGTCTAATGCAATGCTACATCATGCTGTTATAATGCACTGCTACATCATACTGGTCTAATGATCTACTACATCATACTGGTCTAATGCAATGCTACATCATGCTGTTATAATGCACTGCTACATCATGCTGTTATAATGCACTGCTACATCATACTGGTCTAATGATCTACTACATCATACTGGTCTAATGCTCTACTACATCATACTGGTCTAATGCAATGCTACATCATGCTGTTATAATGCAATGCTACATCATGCTGTTATAACGCACTGCTACATCATACTGGTCTAATGATCTACTACATCATACTGGTCTAATGATCTACTACATCATACTGGTCTAATGCTCTACTACATCATACTGGTCTAATGCAATGCTACATCATGCTGTTATAATGCACTGCTACATTATACTGGTCTAATGATCTACTACATCATACTGGTCTAATGCAATGCTACATCATGCTGTTATAATGCACTGCTACATCATGCTGTTATAATGCACTGCTACATCATACTGGTCTAATGATCTACATCATACTGGTCTAATGCTCTACTACATCATAGTGGTCGAATGCAATGCTACATCATGCTGTTATAATGCACTGCTACATCATACTGGTCTAATGCTCTACTACATCATACTGGTCTAATGCAATGCTACATCATACTGGTCTAATGCAATGCTACATCATACTGGTCTAATGATCTACTACATCATACTGGTCTAATGCACTGCTACATCATACTGGTCTAATGCTCTACTACATCATACTGGTCTAATGCAATGCTACATCATGCTGTTATAATGCACTGCTACATCATACTGGTCTAATGATCTACTACATCATACTGGTCTAATGATCTACTACATCATACTGGTCTAATGCAATGCTACATCATGCTGTTATAATGCACTGCTACATCATACTGGTCTAATGATCTACTACATCATGCTGTTATAATGCACTGCTACATCATGCTGTTATAATGCACTGCTACATCATACTGGCAAGGTGCTCCATCATGCTGGAAAAGGCATTGTTCGTCACCAAACTGTTCCTGGATGGTTGGGAGAAGTTGCTCTCGGAGGATGTGTTGGTACCATTCTATATTCATGGCTGTGTTCTTAGGCAAAATTGTGAGTGAGCCCACTCCTTTGGCTGAGATGCAACCCCACACATGAATGGTCTCAGGATGCTTTACTGTTGGCATGACACAGGACTGATGGTAGCGCTAACCTTGTATTCTCCGGACAAGCTTTTTTCCGGATGCCCCAAACAATCGGAAAGGGGATTCATCAGAGAAAATGACTTTACCCCAGTCCTCAGCAGTCCAATCCCTGTACCTTTTGCAGAATATCAGTCTGTCCGTTATGTTTTTCAAAGAGAGAGGTGGCATCTTTGCTGCCCTTCTTGACACCAAGCCATCCTCCAAAAGTCTTCGCCTCACTGTGCGTGCAGATGCACTCACACCTGCCTGCTGCCATTCCTGAGCAAGCTCTGTACTGGTGGTGCCCCGATCCCGCAGCTGAATACACTTTAGGAGACGGTCTTGGCGCTTGCTGGATTTTCTTGGGTGCCCTGAAGCCTTCTTCACAACAAATGAACAGCTCTCCTTGAAGTTCTTGATGTTCCGATAAATGGTTGATTTAGCTGCTATCTTACTGGCAGCAATATCCTTACCTGTGAACCACTTTATGTGCAAAGCAATGATTACGGCATGTGTTTCCTTGCAGGTAACCATGGTTGACAGAATAAGAACAATGATTCCAAGCACCACCCTCCTTTTGAAGCTTCCAGTCTGTTATTCGAACTCAATCAGCATGACAGAGGGATCTCCAGCCTTGTCCTCGTCAACACTCACACCTGTGTTAACGAGAGAATCACTGACAGGATGTCAGCTGGTCCTTTTGTGGCAGGGCTGAAATGCAGTGGAAATGTTTTTTGGGGATTCAGTTCATTTGCATGGCAAAGAGAGACTTTGCAATTAATTGCAATTCATCTGATCACTCTTCATAACATTCTGGAGTATATGCAAATTGCCATCATACAAACTGAGGCAGCAGACTTTGAAAATGTATATTTGTGTCATTCTCAAAACTTTCGGCCACGACTGTACACTGGCCTAGGCCATGCTGCCTGCTCATCACTAACTTGTTTGAGGACATTCAGAAAACTCTTGCTTTGCTGTAGATCTCTCAAAGCTGCTGAAAGAAGCGACTGCCTGCCTGCCTTCATAGTCTCAGCAGAGAGTAGATACAGTAACGCAGTACAGAGTAGATTACACAGCACAGAGTAGATTACACAGCACAGAGTAGTTTACACAGCAACGTTCAAGGGGGCCGAATACTTTCGCAAGGCACTGTACATTCACAGGAGATATAAATAATGTTGGCACGCCCAGTTTATCACACGCTTTGTTTGAAGTATTCATGAAGGTGTTTCAAGTGCCACAGAGAAGTCCTGTTACCTTAACGTGAAATCAGACTCAGCTGGCGTTTTCCCTGTGTGTAATAGAAAACGCATATTGCGAGCCGTGGACTATCGGCAAAGCCAATGAGTTCCAAGGTGTATTTTAAGGGACCAGCAACAAGCTATTGGCCTAGTACTAGCCTCTTCCTTTGTGGATCGCTTATATTACAACTAGCAGCTCAAAACAAACAGTAAGTCTCAGCTAACCATCTCAGGGACTGCTTACATTACAACTAGCAGCTCATAACAAACAGGGGTTCCCCAGTCTCCCTCCGCGTAAACCAGGGGTTCCCCAATCTCCCTCCACCTAAACCAGGGGTTCCCTAATCTCCCTCCACCTAAACCAGGGGTTCCCCAGTCTCCCTCCACCTAAACCAGGGGTTCCCCAGTCTCCCTCCACCTAAACCAGGGTTTCCCCAGTCTCCCTCCACCTAAACCAGGGGTTCCCCAGTCTCCCTCCACCTAAACCAGGGGTTCCCCAGTCCCCTCCACCTAAACCAGGGGTCTCCCTCCACCTAAACCAGGGGTTCCCCAGTCTCCTCCAACCTAAACCAGGGGTTCCCCAGTCTCCTTCCACCTAAACCACGGGTTCCCCTGTCTCCCTCCACCTAAACCAGGGGTTCCCCATCTCCTCCACCTAAACCAGGGGTTCCCCCTAGTCTCCTTCCACCTAAACCACAGGGGTTCCCCAGTCTCCTTCCACCTAAACCAGGGGTTCCCCAGTCTCCCTCCACCTAAACCAGGGTTCCCCAGTCTCCCTCCACCTAAACCAGGGGTTCCCCAGTCTCCCTCCACCTAAACCAGGGGTTCCCCAGTCTCCCTCCACCTAAACCAGGGGTTCCCCAGTCTCCCTCCACCTAAACCAGGGGTTCCCCAGTCTCCCTCCACCTAAACCAGGGGTTCCCCAGTCTCCCTCCACCTAAACCAGGGGTTCCCCAGTCTCCCTCCACCTAAACCAGGGGTTCCCCAGTCTCCCTCCACCTAAACCAGGGGTTCCCCAGTCTCCCTCCACCTAAACCAGGGGTTCCCCAGTCTCCCTCCACCTAAACCAGGGGTTCCCCAGTCTCCCTCCACCTAAACCAGGGGTTCCCCAGTCTCCCTCCACCTAAACCAGGGGTTCCCCAGTCTCCTTCCACCTAAACCAGGGGTTCCCCAGTCTCCCTCCACCTAAACCAGGGGTTCCCCAGTCTCCCTCCACCTAAACCAGGGTTCCCCAGTCTCCCTCCACCTGAACCAGGGGTTCCCCAGTCTCCCTCCACCTAAACCAGGGTTCCCCAGTCTCCCTCCACCTAAACCAGGGGTTCCCCAGTCTCCTTCCACCTAAACCAGGGGTTCCCCAGTCTCCCTCCACCTGAAACCAGGGGTTCCCCAGTCTCCTTCCACCTAAACCAGGGGTTCCCCCAGTCTCCTTCCACCTAAACCAGGGGTTCCCCTCCCTCCACCTAAACCAGTCTCCCCTCCACCTAAACCAGGGGTTCCCCAGTCTCCCTCCACCTAAACCAGGGGTTCCCCAGTCTCCCTCCACCTAAACCACAGGTTCCCCAGTCTCCTTCCAACTAAACCAGGGGTTCCCCAGTCTCCTTCCACCTAAACCAGGGGTTCCCCAGACTCCCTCCCCAATCTCCCTCCACCTAAACCAGGGGTTCCCCAGTCTCCTTCCACCTAAACCACCTAAACCAGGGTTCCCCATTCTCCACCTAAACCAGGGGTTCCACCCCTCCAAAACCAGGGGTTCCCCAGTCTCCCTCCACCTAAACCAGGGGTTCCCCAGTCTCCCTCCACCTAAACCAGAGGTTCCCCAGTCTCCCTCCACCTAAACCAGGGGTCCCCCAGTCTCCCTCCACCTAAACCAGGGGTTCCCCTGTCTCCCTCCACCTAAACCAGGGGTTCCCCAGTCTCCCGCCACCTAAACCAGGGGTTCCCCAGTCTCCTTCCACCTAAACCAGGGGTTCCCCAGTCTCCTCCACCTAAACCAGGGGTTCCCCAGTCTCCCTCCACCTAAACCAGGGGTTCCCAATCTCCTCCACCTAAATCAGGGGGCCCCATTTTGATACCTGAAACTTCTCGCAACATCAACCATCTGAAAAAACGTTTTTATTGGGGGAGGGGGGGGGGGTATGGCAGTCAATTGGAAAACGTTTTTGGGGGAGTATGGCAGTCAATTGGAAAACACTTTTATTTGGGTGGGAGCGGGAGTATGGCAGTCAATTGGAAAACGTTTTTATTGGGGGAGGGGGGAGGGGTATGGCAGTCAATTGGAAAACGTTTTTGGGGGGAGTATGGCAGTCAATTGGAAAACGTTTTTATTTGGTGGGGGGTGAGTATGGCAGTAAATTGGAATACGTTTTTAGTTGGGGGGGGGGAGTATGGCAGTCAATTGAAAACAATTCTAGGATTATTACTGATCATCTTCTCAAGTTATGTGGGACTATGACAATCAATGAGTCTGACCTCGTCTCTGCTGTCACATCCAACCTGGATGTGATTTCAATGTAAATGAGATCACTGAATCCAGCTTCACACAGATATGGGCTGAAGAAGGATGAGTTTTATGGTGCTTTCAAGACAACTGGGAACTTGGAAAAATACAATGTCAAATCATGACGTCAGTGATCTTTTGCTCGGAAAGTCGGAGCTCTAGAAAGAGGCCCGAGTTGGATGATCGCTCAAAATGATTTTTAATTTCTTTCCTAGTTCCCAGTTCCTAGTTCCTAGTTCCTAGTTCCTAGTTCCTAGTTCCCAGTTTCCAGTTGTCGTGAATGCACTTAAGTCGGAAGTCAAGATTTTCCCAGTTCTCATTGGCAACATGTCCTTTAGATCCTACCGTGTGCAATAGTCTGCGACTGGGTTAGACCACTAGACTGGGTTAGGCCACTATACTGGGTTAGGCCACTAGACTGGGTTGGGCCACTAGACTGACCACTAGACTGGGTTAGGCCACTAGACTGGGTTAGACCACTAGACTGGGTTAGGCCACTAGACTGGGTTAGACCACTAGACTGGGTTAGACCACTAGACTGGGTTAGGCCACTAGAGTGGGTTAGACCACTAGACTGGGTTAGACCACTAGACTGGGTTAGGCCACTAGACTGGGTTAGGCCACTAGACTGTGTTAGGCTACTAGACTGGTTTAGACCACTAGACTGGGTTAGGCCACTAGACTGGGTTAGACCACTAGACTGGGTTAGACCACTAGACTGACCACTAGACTGGGTTAGGCCACTAGACTGGGTTAGGCCACGAGACTGACCACTAGACTGGGTAAGACCACTAGACTGGGTTAGACCACTAGACTGGGTTAGGCCACTAGACTGACTACTAGACTGGGTTAGGCCACTAGACTGGGTTAGACCACTAGACTGGGTTAGACCACTAGACTGAGGCCACTAGACTGGGTTAGACCACTAGACTGGGTTAGACCACTAGACTGGGTTACCACTAGACTGGGTTAGGCCACTAGACTGTGTTAGGCTACTAGACTGGTTTACCACTAGACTGGGTTAGGCCACTAGACTGGGTTAGACCACTAGACTGGGTTAGACCACTAGACTGACCACTAGACCCACTAGACTGGGTTAGACCACCACTAGACTGGGTTAAGACCACTAGACTGGGTTAGACCACTAGACTGACTACTAGACTGACCACTAGACTGGGTTAGACCACTAGACTGACCACTAGACTGGGTTAGACCACTACACTGGGTTAGACCACTAGACTGACCACTAGACTGGGTTAGACCACTACACTGGGTTAGACCACTAGACTGACCACTAGACTGGGTTAGGCCACTAGACTGACCACTAGACTGGGTTAGACCACTAGACTGGGTTACCACTAGACTGGGTTAGACCACTAGACTGACCACTAGACTGGGTTAGACCACTAGACTGACCACTAGACTGGGTTAGACCACTAGACTGACCACTAGACTGGGTTAGACCACTAGACTGACCACTAGACTGGGTTAGACCACTAGACTGACCACTAGACTGGGTTAGGCTAGGTTTATGTCATTCTGTGAGATTTGAGATGGATGTTGGGGTCCTTTCTATTGCCAAGTATATTACTGTCTCAGCAGCACTGGGCATGGGAACCACAGACGCATCTGAAATCAGTGAAATCGCCAGCCAGTTTAGCAGGGAGTGCAATAACACACAGTATTGCAAAGCCAATCTAAAAATCCCATCTCAGCCAGCCCTGCAGGACAACACGATGAGACTGTTACCATTTATTAAGGATGAAGGATGCCGTATAAATAAGTCAAGAAGAGCCAGATGATGTCCACACAGGGATGAGAGGATTAGAGAGAGGGAGAGAAGCGAGGGGGGGGGTGAGAGAGAGAATGCGAGTTTGAGAGAGAAAATTTGAGGGAGAGAAAGAGAAAGCGAGAGAGGGGTGCATCTGTGTCTGTCTGACTGACTGGTGCCTGTCGTACTGGTGTCTATCGGACTGTCAGACTGGTTGTCTGTCTGACTGGTGTCTGTCTGGTGTCTGTCTGACTGGTGTCTGTCGGACTGTCAGATTGGTTGTCTGTCAGACTGACTGACTGGTGTCTGTCGGACTGTCAGACTGGTGTCTGTCGGACTGTCAGACTGGTTGTCTGTCAGACTGACTGACTGGTGTCTGTCGGACTGTCAGACTGGTTGTCTGTCAGACTGACTGACTGGTGTCTGTCTGACTGTCTGTGCTCTTTTAATAATGAAGCCAATATGACCTGGAGCACTGACTGAAGGACATCTCCGATGAGGACCAGGGGTTCACCGCTCCAGAGACCAGACGAATCACATTGGAATCATAGTGTCATTTGCATTCATCACTGAAGAGTAATGGAACAAGTCACATCTGTGGCCCTGTCAGAGCTCAGAATATCAAGTCCAAGGCTTGAATTTTTCATCATGCAATTACTGCAACTTAGACCTCCCTGGTATTGCTTAATTTCCCAAGACCTTGAGAATAAAAATGGAATATAATATCAACTTTGTAAAAAGGGGAACACTAAAACACTAGAGTATGCTATAATAATATCCTATACTGTAATAAGGCACCGGAAGATTAGAGTTCCACATGGCATATGATGACATCAGTACCATGATAAAGTGAAGAGAAAATTAGAGACAGACTATAGTGTGATTTCAACATCTGGGATTTTTATTTTATTTCATTAGAATCGTCATCATAGTTCTCCAATTATCTGTTATAAAAACTGGGACTGAGTTAGACCACGAGACTGGGTTAGGCCACTAGACTGGGTTAGGCCACTAGACTGGGTTAGACCACTAGACTGGGTTAGACCACTAGACTGGGTTAGGCCACTAGACTGGGTTAGACCACTAGACTGGGTTAGGCCACTAGACTGGGTTAGACCACTAGACTGGGTTAGACCACTAGACTGGGTTAGACCACTAGACTGGGTTAGACCACTAGACTGGGTTAGACCACTAGACTGGGTTAGACCACTAGACTGGGTTAGACCACTAGACTGGGTTAGGCCACTAGACTGGGTTAGACCACTAGACTGGGTTAGACCACTAGACTGACCACTAGACTGGGTTAGACCACTAGACTGGGTTAGACCACTAGACTGGGTTAGGCCACTAGACTGGGTTAGGCCACTAGACTGGGTTAGGCCACTAGACTGGGTTAGGCCACTAGACTGGGTTAGACCACTAGACTGGGTTAGGCCACTAGACTGGGTTAGGCCACTAGACTGGGTTAGACCACTAGACTGGGTTAGGCCACTAGACTGGGTTAGACCACTAGACTGGGTTAGGCCACTAGACTGGGTTAGACCACTAGACTGGGTTAGACCACTAGACTGGGTTAGACCACTAGACTGGGTTAGGCCACTAGACTGGGTTAGACCACTAGACTGGGTTAGACCACTAGACTGGGTTAGGCCACTAGACTGGGTTAGGCCACTAGACTGGGTTAGACCACTAGACTGGGTTAGGCCACTAGACTGGGTTAGACCACTAGACTGGGTTAGACCACTAGACTGGGTTAGACCACTAGACTGGGTTAGACCACTAGACTGGGTTAGACCACTAGACTGGGTTAGGCCACTAGACTGGGTTAGACCACTAGACTGGGTTAGGCCACTAGACTGGGTTAGACCACTAGACTGGGTTAGACCACTAGACTGACCACTAGACTGGGTTAGGCCACTAGACTGGGTTAGACCACTAGACTGACCACTAGACTGGGTTAGACCACTAGACTGGGTTACCACTAGACTGGGTTAGACCACTAGACTGACCACTAGACTGGGTTAGACCACTAGACTGGGTTAGACCACTAGACTGACCACTAGACTGGGTTAGGCCACTAGACTGGGTTAGACCACTAGACTGACCACTAGACTGGGTTAGACCACTAGACTGGGTTAGACCACTAGACTGGGTTAGACCACTAGACTGGGACCACTAGACTGGCCACTAGACTGGGTTAGACCACTAGACTGGGTTAGGCCACTAGACTGGGTTAGGCCACTAGACTGGGTTAGACCACTAGACCACTAGGGTTAGACCACTAGACTGGGTTAGGCCACTAGACTGGGTTAGGCCACTAGACTGGGTTAGACCACTAGACTGACCACTAGACTGGGTTAGACCACTAGACTGGGTTAGGCCACTAGACTGGGTTAGGCCACTAGACTGGGTTAGACCACTAGACTGGGTTAGGCCACTAGACTGACCACTAGACTGGGTTAGACCACTAGACTGGGTTAGACCACTAGACTGGGTTAGACCACTAGACTGGGTTAGGCCACTAGACTGGGTTAGACCACTAGACTGGGTTAGACCACTAGACTGGGTTACCACTAGACTGGGTTAGACCACTAGACTGGGTTAGGCCACTAGACTGGGTTAGACCACTAGACTGGGTTAGACCACTAGACTGGGTTAGACCACTAGACTGGGTTAGGCCACTAGACTGGGTTAGGCCACTAGACTGGGTTAGACCACTAGACTGACCACTAGACTGTTAGGCCACTAGACTGGGTTAGGCCACTAGACTGGGTTAGGCCACTAGACTGGGTTAGGCCACTAGATTGACCACTAGACTGGGTTAGACCACTAGACTAGGTTAGGCCACTAGACTGGGTTAGGCCACTAGACTGGGTTAGGCCACTAGACTGGGTTAGACCACTAGACTGGGTTAGGCCACTAGACTGGGTTAGACCACTAGACTGGGTTAGGCCACTAGACTGGGTTAGACCACTAGACTGGGTTAGGCCACTAGACTGGGTTAGGCCACTAGACTGGGTTAGACCACTAGATTGACCACTAGACTGGGTTAGGCCACTAGACTGGGTTAGACCACTAGACTGACCACTAGACTGGGTTAGACCACTAGATTGACCACTAGACTGGGTTAGACCACTAGATTGACCACTAGACTGGGTTAGGCCACTAGACTGGGTTAGACCACTAGACTGACCACTAGACTGGGTTAGGCCACTAGACTGGGTTAGGCCACTAGACTGGGTTAGACCACTAGATTGGGTTATGCCACTAGACTGACCACTAGACTGGGTTAGGCCACGAGACTGGGTTAGGCCACTAGACTGGGTTAGGCCACTAGACTGGGTTAGGCCACTAGACTGGGTTAGGCCACTAGACTGGGTTAGGCCACTAGACTGGGTTAGGCCACTAGACTGGGTTAGGCCACTAGACTGGGTTAGGCCACTAGACTGGGTTAGGCCACTAGACTGACCACTAGACTGGGTTAGACAACTAGACTGGGTTAGGCCACTAGACTGGGTTAGGCCACTAGACTGGGTTAGACCACTAGACTGGGTTAGGCCACTAGAACTTGACCACTAGACTGGGTTAGACCACTAGACTGGGTTAGACCACTAGACTGGGTTAGGCCACTAGACTGGGTTAGGCCACTAGACTGGGTTAGACCACTAGACTGGGTTAGACCACTAGACTGGGTTAGGCCACTAGACTGGGTTAGACCACTAGACTGGGTTAGGCCACTAGACTGGGTTAGGCCACTAGACTGGGTTAGACCACTAGACTGACCACTAGACTGGGTTAGGCCACGAGACTGGGTTAGGCCACTAGACTGGGTTAGGCCACTAGACTGGGTTAGACCACTAGACTGGGTTAGGCCAGTAGATTGACCACTAGACTGGGTTAGACCACTAGACAGGGTTAGGCCACTAGACTGGGTTAGGCCACTAGACTGGGTTAGGCCACTAGACTGGGTTACACCACTAGACAGGGTTAGGCCACTAGACTGGGTTAGGCCACTAGACTGGGTTAGACCACTAGACTGGGTTAGGCCACTAGACTGGGTTAGGCCACTAGACTGGGTTTGACCACTAGACTGGGTTATGCCACTAGACTGACCACTAGACTGGGTTAGGCCACGAGACTGACCACTAGACTGGGTTAGACCACTAGATTGACCACTAGACTGGGTTAGACCACTAGATTGACCACTAGACTGGGTTAGGCCACGAGACTGGGTTAGGCCACTAGACTGGGTTAGACCACTAGACTGGGTTAGGCCACTAGACTGGGTTAGGCCACTAGACTGGGTTAGACCACTAGACTGGGTTATGCCACTAGACTGACCACTAGACTGGGTTAGGCCACGAGACTGGGTTAGGCTACTAGACTGGGTTAGGCTACTAGACTGGGTCAGGCTACTAGACTGGGTCAGGCCACTAGACTGGGTCAGGCTACTAGACTGGGTCAGGCCACTAGACTGGGTTAGGCCACTAGACTGGGTCAGGCTACTAGACTGGGTTAGGCAGCCAGTTAGCTGTTCCAATAAGGCTTGTTGAATGAGATCACGGACTGTCCATCCCCTCCTTTACCTCCTGTTCGACCTGAATGTCACTTTGATGATGAAGACGGTTCTTCATCCCAATTAGGGCTTTCGGTAATGTTGAGGAGGAGGAGGAGGAGGAGGCAGAGGGGGAGGAGGAGGGGGAGGAGGATGAGGAGGATGAGGAGGTGGAGGAGGAGGAGGAGGAGGAGAAGGAGGGGGAGGAGGAGGAGGAGGAGGGGAGGAGGAGGGGAGGAGGAGGAGGAGGAGGAGGAGGAGGAGGAGGAGGAGGAGGAGGGGAGTCTCTTTCCTAGAGTTGTTTTCATGTTAACGTTGTGCATCAATAATCAAAGCCGTGTTTTGAGTTTGTTTGACATGGACACAGGGAATTTCAAATATTGATGCTGTCGATACCTGTACATCCGTGTCAAGTAATAACTCAGCTAGTTTCCGCGGACGATATTAACTCGAGGTACTGTATATACTGCTGGAGAGGCTTGCAGATATGCAAACTTTTTTTGGGGCATTGGCTTGCATGCATGAGCCCAAGAAAGGGCAGGGCAGCCTAGTGGTTAGTGCGTTGGACTAGTTCGTATCCCCGAGCTGACAAGGTACAAATCTGTCGTTCTGCCCCTGAACAGGTAGTTAACCCACTTTTCCTAGGCCGTCATTGAAAATAAGAATTTGTTCTGAACTGACTTGCCTAGTTAAATAAAGGTAAAAAAATAAAATAAGAAAAGTAATACTGAATAGTAAGATGCTATAAATCAAAATCAAATCAAATTCATTTATATAGCCCTTCGTACATCAGCTGATATCTCAAAGTGCTGTACAGAAACCCAGCCTAAAACCCCAAACAGCAAGCAATGCAGGTGTCGAAGCACCTAGCAGCTACCTTAGCACTGCTGGTTAACTTGCTTGCCAGCAAGCTCAAACTAATTTACAAGGGAGGAAACCACCAATCGGTATCATAAGTGATGTGTTGTAATTTAAAGCTAGGTAATAGCCAACTTATTTACAACGAGTCTACGCACACTAGCGACTGTAGCTAGCCAGCTGGGGCATCCCTTTTACACACATTTTCCTTGCAGCAAATTTGTCCTACTTCTGTCTGGTTACTATTCCGTTTTCCCGTTCGAAATCCCACCGAGGCACCACAATAACCGATAATATCATGTACAGGTGTTGCAAATAGAAAGTTATCACAGATCAGACTCTGTTATCTATCTTAAACTCAAAATTCCTCTGCTGCTGATCAGTTTTGTCAGAATAGCCTATTTCTCAGGAGGGCACTCGTGCCATCTTCTCAGCACCAATAATGTACCAGCAGTTTAAACTACTAAGTAAGTCATTTACACGGGTCACCAAAATATAAGACATTGGCTTTGTTAGTTACTAAGCAGTGAATTGCAATGAAGGACATCTGTCAACTCGATTGAATGTTCAAAATGTAATTTAAATTTTTTACCAGGCAAGTCAGTGAAGAACATATTCTTATTTTCAATGACGGCCTGGGAACAGTGGGTTAACTGCCTGTTCAGGGGCAGAACGACAGATTTGTACCTTGTCAGCTCGGGGGTTTGAACTCGCAACCTTCCAGGTTACTAGTCCAACGCTCTAACCACTAGGCTAGAGCGTTGGGATTCCTCTACCCAGAAATCATTCCCTGGTTCAGGATCATTTATGACATTTTGTTTGTTTGTTAGGCTACCTAAAATCTTAAATATATAGGCCTACTTTCTTATTGGAACTATAGTCCTTAATAAACACATGGTCTAAATTGGATCAATATAAAACATGGGATTTTTTTTATTTTTTAAAGTGCCTAGCTAGTAATTAAAAATCAAAGTGTGTGCAGTTATCGAGATGCATTAAAAAGTGTATGCAGATCAGATGCGTGTTGATTTATAGACTACAGTTATTTTCTGGGTCATTGAATTACATCTGAAATAATGAGGCCCTGAAGAGAATGCAATTTCTGCATGAATGCAATTTCTTCCTTATTATTCCTGCTTTGTTGAAATTATAACTGCATTAAAATACAAATGTATAAATGTTTTATTGTGAATAATTATGAATAATTGGAACTTAGAAAAAGTTTAATTTTATGAAGTTAAAAAAAAATAAGAAAGTGCATTCAATCATGATTTACCTCTTCTTAGTCTAATATACGTCATGAATCTTGGGATGTGAAAATATATTCTTAACAAAATCAAAAAAATGTGATTATGTCCACACAATTTATCTATTAAAAATATATGATTAACTCTTCTCGATTTCATTATCATTTAAAAAAAGGGTTAAAAAGGGATAAAAAGGGTTAAAAAGGGTTAAAAAAAGAAGTGAAGTATGTATATGACACATTGTATGTATAAGATGTAATCAAATCTAATCTAATGTATTTATATAGCCCTTCTTACATCAGCTGATATCTCAAAGTGCTGTACAGAAACCCAGCCTAAAACCCCAAACAGCAAGCAATGCAGGTGTAGAAGCACGGTGGCTAGGAAAAACTCCCTAGAAAGGCCAAAACCTAGGAAGAAACCTAGAGAGGAACCAGGCTATGTGGGGTGGCCAGTCCTCTTCTGGCTGTGCCGGGTGGAGATTATAACAGAACATGGCCAAGATGTTCAAATGTTCATAAATGACCAGCATGGTCGAATAATAATAAGTCAGAACAGTTGAAACTGGAGCAGCAGCACAGTCATGTAAAATAAGAAGTTCCTCGTTCATCTAACAACTGAAACCACCAAGGAGTATTCAAGATGTGGTTCTGTGTTCCAGGACTTCACCTCCAAGTGAACCACATCCATTGAATTTTTCCCCACTACTCCACTCTAGCCCATATGGTGGAGGTCTATTCTCTGCTGGTTACTCAACTCTATCCCATATGGTGGAGGTCTAATCTCTGCTGATTACTGGTTACTCCACTCTAGCCCATATGGTGGAGGTCTAATCTCTGCTGGTTACTGGTTACTCCACTCTAGCCCATATGGTGGAGGTCTAATCTCTGCTGGTTACTGGTTACTCCACTCTAGCCCATATGGTGGAGGTCTATTCTCTGCTGGTTACTCCACTCTAGCCCATATGGTGGAGGTCTAATCTCTGCTGGTTACTGGTTACTCCACTCTAGCCCATATGGTGGAGGTCTAATCTCTGCTGGTTACTGGTTACTCCACTCTAGCCCATATGGTGGAGGTCTATTCTCTGCTGGTTACTCCACTCTAGCCCATATGGTGGAGGTCTATTCTCTGCTGGTTACTGGTTACTCAACTCTATCCCATATGGTGGAGGTCTAATCTCTGCTGGTTACTCCACTCTAGCCCATATGGTGGAGGTCTATTCTCTGCTGGTTACTCCACTCTAGCCCATATGGTGGAGGTCTATTCTCTGCTGGTTACTCCACTCTAGCCCATATGGTGGAGGTCTATTCTCTGCTGGTTACTCCACTCTAGCCCATATGGTGGAGGTCTATTCTCTGCTGGTTACTCCACTCTAGCCCATATGGTGGAGGTCTATTCTCTGCTGGTTACTCCACTCTAGCCCATATGGTGGAGGTCTTATCTCTGCTGGTTACTCCACTCTATCCCATATGGTGGAGGTCTATTCTCTGCTGGTTACTCCACTCTAGCCCATATGGTGGAGGTCTATTCTCTGCTGGTTACTCCACTCTAGCCCATATGGTGGAGGTCTATTCTCTGCTGGTTACTCCACTCTAGCCCATATGGTGGAGGTCTATTCTCTGCTGGTTACTCCACTCTAGCCCATATGGTGGAGGTCTATTCTCTGCTGGTTACTCCACTCTAGCCCATATGGTGGAGGTCTATTCTCTGCTGGTTACTCCACTCTAGCCCATATGGTGGAGGTCTATTCTCTGCTGGTTACTCCACTCTAGCCCATATGGTGGAGGTCTATTCTCTGCTGGTTACTCCACTCTAGCCCATATGGTGGAGGTCTAATCTCTGCTGGTTACTCCACTCTAGCCCATATGGTGGAGGTCTATTCTCTGCTGGTTACTCCACTCTAGCCCATATGGTGGAGGTCTTATCTCTGCTGGTTACTCCACTCTAGCCCATATGGTGGAGGTCTAATCTCTGCTGGTGACTCCACTCTAGGCCATATGGTGGAGGTCTTATCTCTGCTGGTTACTCCACTCTAGCCCATATGGTGGAGGTCTATTCTCTGCTGGTGACTCCACTCTAGCCCATATGGTGGAGGTCTTATCTCTGCTGGTTACTCCACTCTAGCCCATATGGTGGAGGTCTATTCTCTGCTGGTTACTCCACTCTAGCCCATATGGTGGAGGTCTATTCTCTGCTGGTTACTCCACTCTAGCCCATATGGTGGAGGTCTTATCTCTGCTGGTTACTCCACTCTAGCCCATATGGTGGAGGTCTATTCTCTGCTGGTTACTCCACTCTAGCCCATATGGTGGAGGTCTTATCTCTGCTGGTTACTCCACTCTAGCCCATATGGTGGAGGTCTATTCTCTGCTGGTTACTCCACTCTAGCCCATATGGTGGAGGTCTATTCTCTGCTGGTTACTCCACTCTATCCCATATGGTGGAGGTCTAATCTCTGCTGGTTACTCCACTCTAGCCCATATGGTGGAGGTCTAATCTCTTCTGGTTACTCCACTCTAGCCCATATGGTGGAGGTCTATTCTCTGCTGGTTACTCCACTCTAGGCCATATGGTGGAGGTCTATTCTCTACTGGTTACTCCACTCTAGGCCATATGGTGGAGGTCTAATCTCTACTGGTTACTCCACTCTAGCCCATATGGTGGAGGTCTAATCTCTACTGGTTACTCAACTCTAGCCCATATGGTGGAGGTCTATTCTCTGCTTGTTACTCCACTCTAGCCCATATGGTGGAGGTCTATTCTCTGCTGGTTACTCCACTCTAGCCCATATGGTGGAGGTCTAATCTCTACTGGTTACTCAACTCTAGCCCATATGGTGGAGGTCTATTCTCTGCTGGTTACTCCACTCTAGCCCATATGGTGGAGGTCTATTCTCTGCTGGTTACTCCACTCTAGCCCATATGGTGGAGGTCTATTCTCTGCTGGTTACTCCACTCTAGCCCATATGGTGGAGGTCTTATCTCTGCTGGTTACTCCACTCTAGCCCATATGGTGGAGGTCTTATCTCTGCTGGTTACTCCACTCTAGCCCATATGGTGGAGGTCTTATCTCTGCTGGTTACTCCACTCTAGCCCATATGGTGGAGGTCTTATCTCTGCTGGTTACTCCACTCTAGCCCATATGGTGGAGGTCTTATCTCTGCTGGTTACTCCACTCTAGCCCATATGGTGGAGGTCTAATCTCTGCTGGTGACTCCACTCTAGGCCATATGGTGGAGGTCTTATCTCTGCTGGTTACTCCACTCTAGCCCATATGGTGGAGGTCTATTCTCTGCTGGTTACTCCACTCTAGCCCATATGGTGGAGGTATAATCTCTGCTGGTTACTCCACTCTAGCCCATATGGTGGATGTCTATTCTCTACTGGTTACTCCACTCTAGCCCATATGGTGGAGGTCTATTCTCTGCTGCTTACTGGTTACTCCACTCTAGCCCATATGGAGGAGGTCTATTCTCTGCTGGTTACTGGTTACTCCACTCTAGCCCATATGGTGGAGGTCTATTCTCTGCTGCTTACTCCACTCTAGCGCATATGGTGGAGGTCTATTCTCTGCTGGTTACTGGTTACTCCACTCTAGCCCATATGGTGGAGGTCTATTCTCTGCTGGTTACTCCACTCTAGCCCATATGGTGGAGGTCTATTCTCTGCAGGTTACTCAACTCTAGCCCATATGGTGGAGGTCTATTCTCTGCTGGTTACTGGTTACTCCACTCTAGCCCATATGGTGGAGGTCTATTCTCTGCTGGTTACTGGTTACTCCACTCTAGCCCATATGGTGGAGGTCTTATCTCTGCTGGTTACTCCACTCTAGCCCATATGGTGGAGGTCTATTCTCTGCTGGTTACTGGTTACTCCACTCTAGCCCATATGGTGGAGGTCTTATCTCTGCTGGTTACTCCACTCTAGCCCATATGGTGGAGGTATATTCTCTGCTGGTTACTCCACTCTAGGCCATATGGTGGAGGTCTATTCTCTGCTGGTTACTCCACTCTAGCCCATATGGTGGAGGTCTATTCTCTGCTGGTTACTCCACTCTAGCCCATATGGTGGAGGTCTTATCTCTGCTGGTTACTCCACTCTAGCCCATATGGTGGAGGTCTATTCTCTACTGGTTACTCCACTCTAGCCCATATGGTGGAGGTCTATTCTCTGCTGGTTACTCCACTCTAGCCCATATGGTGGAGGTCTATTCTCTGCTGGTTACTCCACTCTAGCCCATATGGTGGAGGTCTATTCTCTGCTGGTTACTCCACTCTAGCCCATATGGTGGAGGTCTATTCTCTGCTGGTTACTCCACTCTAGCCCATATGGTGGAGGTCTATTCTCTGCTGGTTACTCCACTCTATCCCATATGGTGGAGGTCTAATCTCTGCTGGTTACTCCACTCTAGCCCATATGGTGGAGGTCTAATCTCTGCTGGTTACTCCACTCTAGCCCATATGGTGGAGGTCTATTCTCTGCTGGTTACTCCACTCTAGGCCATATGGTGGAGGTCTATTCTCTACTGGTTACTCCACTCTAGGCCATATGGTGGAGGTCTAATCTCTACTGGTTACTCCACTCTATCCCATATGGTGGAGGTCTTATCTCTGCTGGTTACTCAACTCTAGCCCATATGGTGGAGGTCTATTCTCAGCTGGTTACTCCACTCTAGGCCATATGGTGGAGGTCTATTCTCTACTGGTTACTCAACTCTAGCCCATATGGTGGAGGTCTATTCTCTGCTGGTTACTCCACTCTAGCCCATATGGTGGAGGTCTATTCTCTGCTTGTTACTCCACTCTAGCCCATATGGTGGAGGTCTATTCTCTGCTGGTTACTCCACTCTAGCCCATATGGTGGAGGTCTTATTCTCTGCTGGTTACTCCACTCTAGCCCATATGGTGGAGGTCTAATCTCTGCTGGTTACTCCACTCTAGCCCATATGGTGGAGGTCTATTCTCTGCTGGTTACTCCACTCTAGGCCATATGGTGGAGGTCTATTCTCTACTGGTTACTCCACTCTAGCCCATATGGTGGAGGTCTAATCTCTGCTGGTTACTCCACTCTAGCCCATATGGTGGAGGTCTACTCTCTGCTGGTTACTCCACTCTAGCCCATATGGTGGAGGTCTTATCTCTGCTGGTTACTCCACTCTAGCCCATATGGTGGAGGTCTATTCTCTGCTGGTTACTCCACTCTAGCCCATATGGTGGAGGTCTATTCTCTGCTGGTTACTCCACTCTAGCCCATATGGTGGAGGTCTATTCTCTGCTGGTTACTGGTTACTCCACTCTGGCCCATGTGGTGGAGGTCTTATCTCTGCTGGTTACTCCACTCTAGCCCATATGGTGGAGGTCTTATCTCTGCTGGTTACTCCACTCTAGCCCATGTGGTGGAGGTCTATTCTCTGCTGGTTACTCCACTCTAGCCCATATGGTGGAGGTCTATTCTCTGCTGGTTACTCCAGTCTAGCCCATATGGTGGAGGTCTATTCTCTGCTGGTTACTCCACTCTAGCCGATATGGTGGAGATCTATTCTCTGCTGGTTTCTCCACTCTAGCCCATATGGTGGAGGTCTATTCTCTGCTGGTTACTCCACTCTAGCCCATATGGTGGAGGTCTATTCTCTGCTGGTTACTCCACTCTAGCCCATATGGTGGAGGTCTTTTCTCTGCTGGTTACTCCACTCTAGGCCATATGGTGGAGGTCTATTCTCTACTGGTTACTCCACTCTAGCCCATATGGTGGAGGTCTATTCTCTGCTGGTTACTCCACTCTAGCCCATATGGTGGAGGTCTATTCTCTGCTGGTTACTCCACTCTAGCCCATATGGTGGAGGTCTATTCTCTGCTGGTTACTCCACTCTAGCCCATATGGTGGAGGTCTATTCTCTGCTGGTTACTCCACTCTAGCCCATATGGTGGAGGTCTATTCTCTACTGGTTACTCCACTCTAGCCCATATGGTGGAGGTCTATTCTCTGCTGGTTACTCCACTCTAGCCCATATGGTGGAGGTCTATTCTCTGCTGGTTACTCCACTCTAGCCCATATGGTGGAGGTCTATTCTCTGCTGGTTACTCCACTCTAGCCCATATGGTGGAGGTCTATTCTCTACTGATTACTCCACTCTAGCCCATATTGTGGAGGTCTATTCTCTGCTGGTTACTCCACTCTAGCCCATATGGTGGAGGTCTATTCTCTGCTGGTTACTCCACTCTAGCCCATATGGTGGAGGTCTATTCTCTGCTGGTTACTCCACTCTAGCCCATATGGTGGAGGTCTATTCTCTGCTGGTTACTCCACTCTAGGCCATATGGTGGAGGTCTTATCTCTGCTGGTTACTCCACTCTAGCCCATATGGTGGAGGTCTATTCTCTGCTGGTTACTCCACTCTAGCCCATATGGTGGAGTACTTATCTCTGCTGATTACTCCACTCTAGGCCATATGGTGGAGGTCTATTCTCTGCTGGTTACTCCACTCTAGCCCATATGGTGGAGGTCTATTCTCTGCTGGTTACTCCACTCTAGCCCATATGGTGGAGGTCTATTCTCTGCTGGTTACTCCACTCTAGCCCATATGGTGGAGGTCTTATCTCTGCTGGTTACTCCACTCTAGGCCATATGGTGGAGGTCTATTCTCTGCTGGTTACTCAACTCTAGCCCATATGGTGGAGGTCTATTCTCAGCTGGTTACTCCACTCTAGGCCATATGGTGGAGGTCTATTCTCTACTGGTTACTCCACTCTAGCCCATATGGTGGAGGTCTATTCTCTGCTGGTTACTCCTCTCTCGCCCATATGGTGGAGGTCTTATCTCTGCTGGTTACTGGTTACTCCTCTCTCGCCCATATGGTGGAGGTCTTATCTCTGCTGGTTACTCCACTCTAGCCCATATGGTGGAGGTCTATTCTCTACTGGTTACTCCACTCTAGCCCATATGGTGGAGGTCTATTCTCTGCTGGTTACTCCTCTCTCGCCCATATGGTGGAGGTCTTATCTCTGCTGGTTACTCCACTCTCGCCCATAAGGTGGAGGTCTTATCTCTGCTGTTTCCTGTACATCTGTGTCCTCTGTGTTCATAGTGTGCTCTGAACACCTCCCCGCTGTTCTGCAAGAGGAGAGAAGAGGCGGAGAGGTGGGAGAGGGGGGGAGATGGGAGACGAGGAGGAGAGGAGAAGAGTGGGAGAAGAGGAGAAGAGTGGGAGAGAGGAGGAGGAGGATATGGGAGAAGAGGAGGAGAGGATATGGGAGAAGAGGAGGAGAGGTGGGAGAGGGGAGGAGATGGGAGACGGGGAGGAGAGGAGAAGAGTGGGAGAAGAGGAGAAGAGTGGGAGAGAGGAGGAGGAGGATATGGGAGAAGAGGAGGAGAGAGGATATGGGAGAAGAGGAGGAGAGGTGGGAGAGGGGAGGAGATGGGAGACGGGGAGGAGAGGAGAAGAGTGGGAGAAGAGGAGAAGAGTGGGAGAGAGGAGGAGGAGGATATGGGAGAAGAGGAGGAGAGAGGATATGGGAGAAGAGGAGGAGAGGTGGGAGAGGGGAGGAGATGGGAGACAGGGAGGAGAGGAGAAGAGTGGGAGAAGAGGAGGAGGAGGATATGGGAGAAGAGGAGGAGAGAGGAGGAAACAAATCAATGTGTCTACTGAACACATCCAGGCTAGGAGGACAGCAGAGCCACAGCAGGGGACACAGCAGGGGACACAGCAGGGGACACAGCAGGGGACACAGCAGGGGACACAGCAGGGGGCACAGCTGGGAGTACAGCAGGGGGAACTGATCAGTAGTAGAGAGGGCCCTTGTCCAAATGTGTGTACTAAATAGGTAGAAGGCGGCCATTTGGGATGCATCGCCTCCCTCCACTTATTAACAGGGTTAAGGTGTCCACACAGCAGAATATCCATGTTACTGGGCTAGTTTACAGGGTTAGGGTCCCACACATCAGAATATCCATGTTACAGGGCTAGTTTATATGGTTAGGGTGTCCACACAGCAGAATATCCATGTTACTGGGCTAGTTTACAGGGTTAAGGTGTCCACACATCAGAATATCCATGTTACAGGGCTAGTTTACAGGGTTAGGGTCCCACACATCAGAATATCCATGTTACAGGGCTAGTTTATATGGTTAGGGTGTCCACACAGCAGAATATCCATGTTACTGGGCTAGTTTACAGGGTTAAGGTGTCCACACATCAGAATATCCATGTTACAGGGCTAGTTTACAGGGTTAAGGTGTCCACACATCAGAATATCCATGTTACAGGGCTAGTTTACAGGGTTAAGGTGTCCACACATCAGAATATCCATGTTACAGGGCTAGTTTACAGGGTTAAGGTGTCCACACATCAGAATATCCATGTTACAGGGCTAGTTTACAGGGTTAGGGTCCCACACATCAGAATATCCATGTTACTGGGCTAGTTTACAGGGTTAAGGTGTCCACACATCAGAATATCCATGTTACAGGGCTAGTTTACAGGGTTAAGGTGTCCACACATCAGAATATCCATGTTACAGGGCTAGTTTACAGGGTTAAGGTGTCCACACATCAGAATATCCATGTTACAGGGCTAGTTTACAGGGTTAAGGTGTCCACACATCAGAATATCCATGTTACAGGGCTAGTTTACAGGGTTAAGGTGTCCACACATCAGAATATCCATGTACCAGTGCTAGTTTAAAGCAGAATATCCATGTACCAGTGCTAGTTTAAAGCAGAATATCCATGTAACAGTGCTAGTTTAAAGCAGAATATCCATGTACCAGTGCCAGTTTACAGAAGACAGAGGCGACCACCTGTGCTAATCAGCTATCTTGCGTGCTCTGAACACCTGTGCTAACACCATGTGCTAACACTTGCATGCTCTGAACACCTAATAATCAGCTATCTTGCATGCTCTGAACACCTGTGCTAATCAGCTATCTTGCATGCTCTGAACACCTGTGCTAATCAGCTATCTTGCATGCTCTGAACACCTGTGCTAATCAGCTATCTTGCGTGCTCTGAACACCTGTGCTAATCAGCTATCTTGCGTGCTCTGAACACCTGTGCTAATCAGCTATCTTGCGTGCTCTGAACACCTGTGTGTAAGACGTTGAGTTTGTCGGCTGGAGACACACACACAGGTATGGATCGAACCTGCAACCAATATGTTTACAGTTTTATTTTAAAGATTCTCGCTGATATTTTTTTTAACGCATGGCAAGCAATGATTATTGAAAAAAATGCTAACATGTTTTCACAACGAAACAACATATTTCATTAAACTGTTGACAACCCCTCTCTTTTTGCTAAGGAAAGGAATGAAGGAGAGGAGAGAGGAGATGGACACTCACAGTGGTGAGATATTATGTAACTAAAGGAATGAAGGAGAGGAGAGAGGAGATGGACACTCACAGTGGTGAGATATTCTGTAACTAAAGGAATGAAGGAGAGAGAGGAGGAGATGGACACTCACAGTGGTGAGATATTCTGTAACTAAAGGAATGAAGGAGAGGAGAGAGAGGAGAGATGGACACTCACAGTGGTGAGATATTCTGTAACTAAAGGAATGAAGGAGAGGAGAGAGGAGATGGACACTCACAGTGGTGAGATATTCTGTAAATAAAGGAATGAAGGAGAGAGAGGAGGAGATGGACACTCACAGTGGTGAGATATTCTGTAACTAAAGGAATGAAGGAGAGAGAGAGGAGATGGACACTCACAGTGGTGAGATATTCTGTAACTAAAGGAATGAAGGAGAGGAGAGAGATGGACACTCACAGTGGTGAGATATTCTGTAACTAAAGGAATGAAGTAGAGAGAGGAGGAGATGGACACTCACAGTGGTGAGATATTCTGTATTTAAAGGAATGAAGGAGAGAGAGAGAGGAGAGATGGACACTCACAGTGGTGAGATATTCTGTAACTAAAGGAATGAAGTAGAGAGAGGATGAGATGGACACTCACAGTGATGAGATATTGTGTAACTAAAGGAATGAAGGAGAGAGAGAGGAGATGGACACTCACAGTGGTGAGATATTCTGTAACTAAAGGAATGAAGGAGAGGAGAGAGGAGGAGCTGGACACTCACAGTGGTGAGATATTCTGTAACTAAAGGAATGAAGGAGAGAGAGAGGAGATGGACACTCACAGTGGTGAGATATTCTGTAACTAAAGGAATGAAGGAGAGGAGAGAGGAGGAGATGGACACTCACAGTGGTGATATATTCTGTAACTAAAGGAATGAAGGAGAGAGAGAGGAGGAGATGGACACTCACAGTGGTGAGATATTCTGTAACTAAAGGAATGAAGGAGAGGAGAGAGAGAGGAGATGGACACTCACAGTGGTGAGATATTCTGTAACTAAAGGAATGAAGGAGAGAGAGAGAGGAGATGGACACTCACAGTGGTGAGATATTCTGTAACTAAAGGAATGAAGGAGAGAGGGAGGAGATGGACACTCACAGTGGTGAGATATTCTGTAACTAAAGGAATGAAGGAGAGAGAGGAGGAGATGGACACTCACAGTGGTGAGATATTCTGTAACTAAAGGAATGAAGGAGAGGAGAGAGGAGGAGCTGGACACTCACAGTGGTGAGATATTCTGTAACTAAAGGAATGAAGGAGAGAGAGAGGAGATGGACACTCACAGTGGTGAGATATTCTGTAACTAAAGGAATGAAGGAGAGAGAGAGAGGAGATGGACACTCACAGTGGTGAGATATTCTGTAACTAAAGGAATGAAGGAGAGAGAGGAGGAGATGGACACTCACAGTGGTGAGATATTCTGTAACTAAAGGAATGAAGGAGAGAGAGAGGAGATGGACACTCACAGTGGTGAGATATTCTGTAACTAAAGGAATGAAGGAGAGGAGAGAGAGGAGATGGACACTCACAGTGGTGAGATATTCTGTAACTAAAGGAATGAAGGAGAGAGAGGAGGAGATGGACACTCACAGTGGTGAGATATTCTGTAACTAAAGGAATGAAGGAGAGGAGAGAGGAGGAGATGGACACTCACAGTGGTGAGATATTCTGTAACTAAAGGAATGAAGGAGAGAGAGGAGGAGATGGACACTCACAGTGGTGAGATATTCTGTAACTAAAGGAATGAAGGAGAGGAGAGAGAAAGATGGACACTCACAGTGGTGATATATTCTGTAACTAAAGGAATGAAGGAGAGGAGGAGATGGACACTCACAGTGGTGAGATATTCTGTAACTAAAGGAATGAAGGAGAGGAGAGAGAGAGGAGATGGACACTCACAGTGGTGAGATATTCTGTAACTAAAGGAATGAAGGAGAGAGAGAGAGGAGATGGACACTCACAGTGGTGAGATATTCTGTAACTAAAGGAATGAAGGAGAGGAGAGAGGAGGAGATGGACACTCACAGTGGTGAGATATTCTGTAACTAAAGGAATGAAGGAGAGAGAGAGGAGGAGATGGACACTCACAGTGGTGAGATATTATGTAGCTAAAAGTAATGTGTAATTATGAAAATGTTTTAAAAAAATGTCCTATCGTATACAATTTCGTTGTAGGCTAAAGGCAGAAGACACATTTCAGTTGAATGTGTCCCCCTCTCCCTTTCCTGAACTCTGTAAACCGCCCTACACCATCAGTGACCCAACAGCGTGGCCTATGTGTTGACTCCCAGACTCACAGATAGAAAGTATGAAGCATAAGGTAACCAGTCCATCCATAATAATACAATCCAATAATACTCTCAAAAGGCCATTACTAGAATGTGTTTAATGTTGGAGGCCAGTCCGATTATGTACCTCTTAAATCTTTTCTCTTTAAAAAAATATGTTTTTTTATGTATGCAGTAGGCTATTAAGATATTTATTGTATAACGCCATAATCATTATTTTAATTCCGTTTTAATTCCGTTTTCATTCCCTTGTGTCTCATACCTCTAATATGTCTTTGGTTGTTTTGAAGGATTCATCACCTTTAGAAAGCACGGTCCGTTTCGCTGTGTTTGGCTTTAAAACAACATCCACAACGACCAGGTTTTTCCACTCACACTTCCGTGTTTCTACACCGTGTGGGGGGCTCTGCACACATCAACAACAGTCACCCACGAAGCATCATTACCCATCGCTCCACAAAACGCCACGACCCACGACGCATCGTTACCCATCGCTCCACAAAACGCCACGACCCACGAAGCATCGTTACCCATCGCTCCACAAAACGCCACGACCCACAAAACGCCACGACCCAGCATCGTTCCCCATCGCTCCACAAAACGCCACGACCCACAAAGCATCATTACCCATCGCTCCACAAAACGCCACGACCCACGAAGCATCATTACCCATCGCTCCACAAAACGCCACGACCCACGAAGCATCGTTACCCATCGCTCCACAAAACGCCACGACCCACGAAGCATCATTACCCATCGCTCCACAAAACGCCACGACCCACGAAGCATCATTACCCATCGCTCCACAAAACGCCACGACCCACGAAGCATCGTTACCCATCGCTCCACAAAACGCCACGACCCACGAAGCATCGTTACCCATCGCTCCACAAAACGCCACGACCCACGAAGCATCATTACCCATCGCTCCACAAAACGCCACGACCCACGAAGCATCGTTACCCATCGCTCCACAAAACGCCACGACCCACAAAGCATCATTACCCATCGCTCCACAAAACGCCACGACCCACGAAGCATCATTACCCATCGCTCCACAAAACGCCACGACCCTTTGCAGAGGAAAGGGGGGACAACTACTTCAAGGTCTCAGAGCGAGTCACGTCACCAATCGAAACGCTATTAGCGCGGACCACCTGCTAACTCGCTAGCCATTTCACATCGGTTACATAGGTTTAGAAAAGCACCATATTGAAATGCTATGCCAATATTGTAATTGTCACGCAAAAAAAGTAGTAGCCACCGATAACTTCCTCTATTCTATCCCGAGTGTGATTTGATTGTGTGTAAAAGAAAAAAAAAAAGAAAAAAAAGGGAATCATGTTTGAGTTGATTAAAAAATGCCTCTACTTTACCCTTTGACTGTGGAATCGATTCCTTTCTTTTAAAAAAACCCAATTGCAGCCATCGATGAAGGCGCCGTCCTGAAATAATCATCACCGCGTTTATGTGAGGAGCAAAGGAAAAGGTCAGGAAAAACAAAAGAGAGAAAAAAAAACAATATTTTTGGAAGAGAGACTTAGATAACAATGTATATATTTTTTTTAAATTAAAAAATCTTCACAGGATTCCAAAATATCTCCTTCCCAAACGGCAGCCTTTTAACCTTTTGGGCCAAAGTCCAAGGTAGTGCACTGTATAGGGAATAGGGTGCCATTTTGGGAAGCACACTAATTGAATAACCAGAGCATACAGGCTGCCTGCAGTGCTGAGGGGACATTCCTATAGATATGTTACATACAGTGAGGCAAAAGAGTATTTAGTCAGCCACCAATTGTGCAAGTTCTCCCACTTAAAAAAGATGAGAGAGGCCTGTAATTTCCATCATAGTTACACTTCAACTATGACAGACAAAGTTAGAAAAAAAATCCAGAAAATCACATTGTAGGATTTTCAATGAATTTATTTGCAAATTATGGTGGAAAATAAGTATTTGGTCAATAACAAAAGTTTATCTCAATACTTTGTTATATACCCTTTGTTGGCAATGACAGAGGTCAAAGTCTTCACAAGGTTTTCACACACTGTTGCAGGTATTTTGGCCCATTCCTCAATGCAGATCTCCTCTAGAGCAGTGATGTTTTGGGGCTGTTGCTGGGCAACACGGACTTTCAACTCCCTCCAAAGATTGACTAAATACTTTTTTGCCCCACTGTACAGATAGGTTTACATTCCTATAGATATGTTACATATAGATAGGTTACACCACAGACCTCATCCACAGACCTCATCCACAGACCTCATCCACAGACCTCATCCATATTTCCACGTAGCACATTGAGGCCATCCTGCTTCCATCCTACTTCCTTCCTGTTTCCATCCCACTTCCTTCCTGTTTCCATCCCACTTCCTTCCTGTTTCCATCCTGCTTCCATCCTACTTCCATCCCACTTCCTTCCTGCTTCCATCCCACTTCCTTCCTGCTTCCATCCCACTTCCTTCCTGCTTCCATCCTACTTCCTTCCTGCTTCCATCCTGCTTCCATCCCACTTCCTTCCTGTTTCCATCCTGCTTAGCTACACATATAACGTTCCTCTCTAGTGACAACTAGATTTCCATCGAAGAAACAATCTACAATATCTTTATCTTTATGTTTTATAAGTATTTTTTTTGTACTGTGTACACTTCGCTGCATCCTGTGCATATGACAATCTTTGGTTAATTTTTCTTCCCCCTTAACGGAGATGCAGATCTCCTCTAGAGCAGTGATGTTTAACGGAGACGCTGAGAGTTCAAGAAGTAAATGGAAACGTAAAAAAAAAAAAAAAAAAAAAAAATGAAACGAGAACAACATTAACATTAGCGTCTACGCATTAATAAACACAGGAGCAAATACTGACTGAGGAAAGAACCAAAGGGGAGAGACAGATACAAGGGAGGTACTCAGGAAGATGATGGAAGCCAGGTGAGTCTCATGATGACGTGCAGGTGTGTGTAATGATGAAGCCCAGGACCTGAGACGTCGAACGCCCGGAGGAGAGGAGACGTACCAGTTTTGTCTGTTCATTTCACATTCTTTCTCTTTCTGTAGTTTCACAACTGAAAGTAGATTGGAGGAGAGGAGACGTACCAGTTTTGTCTGTTCATTTCACATTCTTTCTCTTTCTGTAGTTTCACAACTGAAAGTAGATTGGAGGAGAGGAGACGTACCAGTTTGGTCTGTTCATTTCACATTCTTTCTCTTTCTGTAGTTTCACAACTGAAAGTAGATTGGAGGAGAGGAGACGTACCAGTTCTGTCTGTTCATTTCACATTCTTTCTCTTTCTGTAGTTTCACAACTGAAAGTAGATTGGAGGAGAGGAGACGTACCAGTTTTGTCTGTTCATTTCACATTCTTTCTCTTTCTGTAGTTTCACAACTGAAAGTAGATTGGAGGAGAGGAGACGTACCAGTTTTGTCTGTTCATTTCACATTCTTTCTCTTTCTGTAGTTTCACAACTGAAAGTAGATTGGAGGATACCAGTTTTGTCTGTTCATTTCACATTTTTCTCTTTCTGGTTTCACAACTGAAAGTAGATTGGAGGAGAGGAGACGTACCAGTTTGGTCTGTTCATTTCACATTCTTTCTCTTTCTGTAGTTTCACAACTGAAAGTAGATTGGAGGAGAGTGAGACGTGAGTTTGGTCTGTTCATTTCACATTCTTTCTCTTTCTGTAGTTTCACAACTGAAAGTAGATTGGAGGAGAGGAGACGTACCAGTTTTGTCTGTTCATTTCACATTCTTTCTCTTTCTGTAGTTTCACAACTGAAAGTAGATTGGAGGAGAGGAGACGCTGTTTTGTCTGTTCATTTCACATTCTTTCTCTTTCTGTAGTTTCACAACTGAAAGTAGATTGGAGGAGAAAGGAGACGTACCAGTTTTGTCTGTTCATTTCAGAGGGACTCTTTCTGTTTTCACAACTGAAAGTAGATTGGAGGAGAGGAGACGTACCAGTTTTGTCTGTTCATTTCACATTCTTTCTCTTTCTGTAGTTTCACAACTGAACGTGTGATTATACTTTCATACTTAATTACATTTTGTCTCCTGGTACAGGAATAGACACCCCGTGTGTGTGTGTGTGTGTGTGTGTGTGTGTGTGTGTGTGTGTGTGTGTGTGTGTGTGTTGTGTGTGTGTGTGTGAGGTTTCATATTTCACCCCCCGCCCCTCTGAGAGACACCAACAGGTGTTAATGAAGCAGTCACACTAGACAGAAGTGACAGAGAATCTGCTGACGTCTCACCTTTCTAACTAATAGTTCAATTAGCGCTGTGTCACATAACGAGACAGGCAGCTTCCCCCCGTCTCTGTCTTCTAGCGGGTAGAGAGAAAAGAGGAAGTCATTGATGTATTTTCAGAGGGACCTATTTTAAATGAAGTGTGTGTGCGTGCGTGCGTGCGGGTGCGTGCGTGTGCGTGTGTGTGTGTGTGAATGCTCAGCCTGCGTGCGTGTTTGTGTTGTGTGCGTGAATAGCTGGTGCCCATGCGAAAGCGTGTGTGTGTGTGTGTGTGTGTGTGTGTGTGTGTGTATAATAGACTTTACAAGTATTGCTCTTTGCTTTAATAGTCTCCTATATTGGACCTTTTTAATATGTCCATGGATGTAACAGATAGTCTCGTTTTGATGTTGTTGTTGTTGTTGTTGTTGTTGTTGTTGTTGTTGTTGTTGTTGTTGTTGTTGTTACTGAAACTGTGAAGAACAATAAAAGACTACCTATACCCGATAGGTTGTGGTCAAAAAAGTACTGCACTATAGGGGAATAGTTTACCGATGGGATCGCAGCCTCTTGTGACTCGTGTGTTTCCGCAACTGACCTAAAAAGTAGAAAAATGCACCAGTATAAATAACAGATATCCCATCCAGTATTCCATCCACACGTTTGCC
The DNA here is from genome assembly GCF_023373465.1 of Oncorhynchus keta. NCBI lineage: Eukaryota > Metazoa > Chordata > Actinopteri > Salmoniformes > Salmonidae > Oncorhynchus > Oncorhynchus keta. The sequence continues at coordinate 49,947,651 of NC_068427.1, forward strand.
TTGTGTCCCAAATGCCCCCCCCCCCCCTCCCCCCCCCCATAGTGCACTGCTTTACTTTTGACCAGAGTCCATAGGGTCAGAGTAGTGCTCTATAAATAGAATAGCTCAGCCTATATATTTGGTTGAACAACAAACATGAATAGCTGGTTCATCCCATGGAAAGTAAGACCAGAAGAGACCCGACCAGGAAGTTGAGAGTTGGAATGCTGACTCCTGCTTTCTACTCTTCTACAGAAAATACAAGGCGTTTTAAATAATGCATGAAGCAATTTATTCTCTCGCTCTCTCTGGGGGGGAGGGAGGGGGGCATGAACGCACACCCAGGCCTCTGAAATTAAGAGGTATCACTCAGATCTCTTCTCTCGCGCAGAGGTCACTATCTCATTCACCCGTAGCGAAATGAAGATATCCCAGTTGTAATGACATCCCATAGACCAAAGACGGTCCATTATGGTATGTAAATGTGCTAATTGCAAATCCCTGACTCTCCTGACCCACAGGTTGACCTCTGGGTTGTCGCACAAAACACTTCCCATCTATATAGACAAGCCCCTCCCATCACATCTATACAGACAAGCCTTTCCCATCACATCTATACAGACAAGCCCCTCCCATCACATCTATACAGACAAGCCTCTCCCATCAAATCTATACAGACAAGCCCCTCCCATCACATCTATACAGACAAGCCTCTCCCATCACATCTATACAGACAAGCCCCTCCCATCACATCTATACAGACAAGCCCCTCCCGTCACATCTATACAGACAAGCCCCTCCCATCACATCTATACAGACAAGCCCCTCCCATCACATCTATACAGACAAGCCCCTCCCATCACATCTATACAGACAAGCCCCTCCCATCACATCTATACAGACACGCCCCTCCCGTCACATCTATATAGACAAGCCCCTCCCATCACATCTATACAGACACGCCCCTCCCGTCACATCTATATAGACAAGCCCTTCCCATCACATCTATACAGACAAGCCCCTCCCATCACATCTATACAGACAAGCCCCTCCCATCACATCTATACAGACAAGCCCCTCCCGTCACATCTATACAGACAAGCCCCTCCCATCACATCTACACAGACAAGCCCCTCCCGTCACATCTATACAGACAAGCCCCTCCCGTCACATCTATACAGACAAGCCCCTCCCGTCACATCTATACAGACAAGCCCCTCCCGTCACATCTATACAGACAAGCCCCTCCCGTCACATCTATACAGACACGCCCCTCCCGTCACATCTATATAGACAAGCCCTTCCCGTCACGTCTATACAGACAAGCCCCTCCCATCACATCTATACAGACAAGCCCCTCCCATCACATCTATACAGACCCTCCCAGATATAGTTATAGAAGTTGGTATGATAGAGATAAACAGTAGGTAAGATATAGAGCTTTATAATCATCGGAAATATTTTGACAACAAATATACAAAGTCTATTTTCACAGGTTTATCATAAAAAAATAACTATTTTTTGTAGTAGGTCTACAACCTTGGTCTTATTTGTATTGTATCAAAACTATGTTCAAACGTGTAGATGCTCTGTGGCCACGGAGCCATAATGCCGCTTTTAGTTATGGGCAACTCCTCCTCCTATTCCCCTTGCTAGATTCGCCTCGATAGATTCGCCTCGCTAGATCCGCCTTGCTAGATCCGCCTCGCTAGATTCGCCTTGCTAGATCCGCCTCGCTAGATTCGTCTCGCTAGGTTCGCCTCGCTAGATTCGCCTCACTAGATTCGCCTCGCTAGATTCGCCTTGCTAGATCCGCCTCGCTAGATTCGCCTCGCTAGATCCGCCTCGCTAGATCCGCCTCGCTAGATTCGCCTTGCTAGATCCGCCTCGCTAGATCCGCCTCGCTAGATTCGCCTCGCTAGATCCGCCTCGCTAGATTCGCCTCGCTAGATTCGCCTCGCTAGGTTCGCCTCGCTAGGTTCGCCTCGCTAGATCCGCCTCGCTAGATCCGCCTCGCTAGATTCGCCTCGCTAGATCCGCCTCGCTAGATTCGCCTCGCTAGATCCGCCTCGCTAGATCCGCCTCGCTAGATCCGCCTTGCTAGATCCGCCTCGCTAGATCCGCCTCGCTAGATTCGCCTCGCTAGATTCGCCTCGCTAGATTCGCCTCGCTAGGTTCGCCTCGCTAGATCCGCCTCGCTAGATCCGCCTTGCTAGATCCGCCTTGCTAGATCCGCCTCGCTAGATTCGCCTCGCTAGGTTCGCCTCGCTAGATCAATAGATCCGCCTCGCTAGGTTCGCCTCGCTAGATCCGCCTTGCTAGATCCGCCTCGCTAGGTTCGCCTCGCTAGATCCGCCTTGCTAGATCCGCCTCGCTAGATTCGCCTCGCTAGATCCGCCTTGCTAGATCCGCCTCGCTAGATCCGCCTTGGTAGATCCGCCTCGCTAGATTCGCCTCGCTAGATTCGCCTTGCTAGATTTGCGTCGCTAGATTCGCCTTGCTAGATCCGCCTCGCTAGATTCGCCTCGCTAGGTTCGCATCGCTAGATCCGCCTCGCTAGATGCGTTATGTTTAGGCCGTGTAGTGTAGATTGAGGCCTGGACCTGCCCTGGATCACATCCCATCCACACCTTTCTTCCTTGTCTCAGCTCAGACCACTATCTCAACACCCAATAAAATAATCTCTCTCTCTCTCCCTCTCTCTCTCTCTCTCTCTCTCTCTCTCTCTCTCTCTCTCTCTCTCTTTCTCTCTCTCTGTCTCTCCCTCTCTCTCTCTCTCTCTGTCTCTCTGTCTCTCTCTCTCTCTCTCTCTGTCTCTCTGTCTCTCTGTCTCTCTGTCTCTCTCTCTCTCTCATATATATTTTCTCATATTGTCTCTTCATATTAAACCAGCACACGTAGGAATGTTATGTGTGTTCTGCAGAGGTAGTCATGTACGGTATCTATAGTAACCTAGATACGTGTTTCATAACTCAACTTATACTGAACTGAACTAAGGTTCAGAGACGGGTTGATGAATTGATGTGAACCCATTTATCACAATGTTAAAGTTCCAGACAAGTCTTTAAATCAACCGTATACATAGTACTACAATACAGGTCAAACATATCTCGCATCTACAGTCATCGGTCTCAGGTAGATTTAGATTTATGAAATCTTTTATTTTCTTTGTGGTGAATTATCATTTTCATATGTAGGAAAGTTCTCTCTCTCTCTCTCTAAATTCAATTACATTAAATTCAAGGGACTTTATTGAGAAACAAGTGTTAACATTGCCAAAGCAAGTGAGGTACATAATATTCAAAAGTGAAATAAACAATGTAAATTTACAGTTAACATTACACATACAGTTTCAAAATAATAAAGACATTACAAGTGTCATATATATATATATATATATATATATATATATATATGACACTTGTATATATATACAGTGTTGTAACAATGTACAAATGGTTAAAGTACACAAGGGAAAATATATCAGCATAAATATGGGTTGTATTTACAATGGTGTTTGTTCTTCACTGGTTGCCCTTTTCTCGTGGCAACAGATCACAAATATTGCTGCTGTGATGTCACACTGTGGAATTTCACCCAGTAGATATGGGAGTTTATCAAAATTGGATTTGTTTTCAAATTCTTTGTGGATCTGTGTAATATCTCTCTCTCTCTCTCTCTCTCTCTCTCTCTCTCTCTCTCTCTCTCTCTCTCTCTCTCTCTCTCTCTCTCTCTCTCTCTCATAGTAACTAACTAGTGACCCGCACAATGTATCTAAGACTGAGAGGGATTCTCTATAGTCAGAGGAGTTAGTGCACAGAGACTAAGATTAAAAGAATAACTATTTCTAGCAGTAACACTCATTAAAAGCGTAAATTAATCTTGCTGTTCTCTCTCTTTTCTGTCTCCTCCTCTCCACTGAGGATGGTATCTATTCCGAGATAATTTATACGTCCAAGAAAAAGGAGTAGGATGCTCTTTCCTTTGAATTCAATATGTATTCATTTTTTTTGTGTATTTTGGGGATGTTAAGTAACAGCCTAATAAAGGAATATATTTTGAAATCTGTTTTAGAATGAATCACATTTATTAAGAAAAAGGAGTAAATGATACTACTAAACATATTTATAATTTAGTTTCAAGTACAGAACAGAAAGTAAACAGCTGTGTTTGTGTGTGTGTGTATGTGTGTGTGTGTGTGTGTGTGTGTGTGTGTGTGTGTGTGTGTGTGTGTGTGTGTGTGTGTGTGTGTGTGTTAGTAGATAGTTAGAAACTGTCTCTGAACCTGTTGGTATCAGACCTCATGCTCTGATACAGTCTGATGGTTTGAAGATAGAAACTGTCAGACCTCATGCTAACATACTGTCTGCTCTATGGTAAGGGAGTGAACAGCTGGAGGTGTGAGGTCCTTGATGATGCTGCAGTACTTGATGTACTGGGCCGTCTTCACCACCCAGTGATGTACTGGTCCGTCTTCACCACCCGCTGGAGGGCCACGGTCCCAGTGATGTACTGGGCTGTCTTCACCACCAACTGGAGGGCCACGTTCCCAGTGATGTACTGGTCCGTCTTCACCACCCGCTGGAGGGCCACGGTCCCAGTGATGTACTGGTCCGTCTTCACCACCCGCTGGAGGGCCACGGTCCCAGTGATGTACTGGTCCGTCTTCACCACCCGCTGGAGGGCCATGGTCCCAGTGATGTACTGGTCCGTCTTCACCACCAACTGGAGGACCACGTTCCCAGTGATGTACTGGTCCGTCTTCACCACCCGCTGGAGGGCCACGGTCCCAGTGATGTACTGGTCCGTCTTCACCACCCGCTGGAGGGCCACGGTCCCAGTGATGTACTGGTCCGTCTTCACCACCCGCTGGAGGGCCACGGTCCCAGTGATGTACTGGTCCATCTTCACCACCCGCTGGAGGGCCACGTTCCCAGTGATGTACTGGGCCGTCTTCACCACCCGCTGGAGGGCCACGGTCCCAGTGATGTACTGGTCCGTCTTCACCACCCGCTGGAGGGCCACGGTCCCAGTGATGTACTGGTCCGTCTTCACCACCCGCTGGAGGGCCACGGTCCCAGTGATGTACTGGTCCGTCTTCACCACCCGCTGGAGGGCCACGGTCCCAGTGATGTACAGGTCCGTCTTCACCACCCGCTGGAGGACCACGGTCCCAGTGATGCACCGGTCCGTCTTCACCACCCGCTGGAGGACCACGGTCCCAGTGATGTACCGGTCCGTCTTCACCACCCGCTGGAGGGCCACGGTCCCAGTGATGTACCGGTCCGTCTTCACCACCCGCTGGAGGGCCACGGTCCCAGTGATGTACCGGTCCGTCTTCACCACCCGCTGGAGGGCCACGGTCCCAGTGATGTACCGGTCCGTCTTCACCACCCGCTGGAGGGCCACGGTCCCAGTGATGTACCGGTCCGTCTTCACCACCCGCTGGAGGACCACGGTCCCAGTGATGTACCGGTCCGTCTTCACCACCCGCTGGAGGACCACGGTCCCAGTGATGTACCGGTCCGTCTTCACCACCCGCTGGAGGGCCACGGTCCCAGTGATGTACTGGTCCGTCTTCACCACCCGCTGGAGGGCCACGGTCCCAGTGATGTACTGGTCCGTCTTCACCACCCGCTGGAGGGCCACGGTCCCAGTGATGTACTGGTCCGTCTTCACCACCCGCTGGAGGGCCACGGTCCCAGTGATGTACTGGTCCGTCTTCACCACCCGCTGGAGGGCCACGGTCCCAGTGATGTACTGGTCCGTCTTCACCACCCGCTGGAGGGCCACGGTCCCAGTGATGTACTGGTCCGTCTTCACCACCCGCTGGAGGGCCACGGTCCCAGTGATGTACTGGTCCGTCTTCACCACCCGCTGGAGGGCCACGGTCCCAGTGATGTACCGGTCCGTCTTCACTACCCGCTGGAGGGCCACGGTCCCAGTGATGTACCGGTCCGTCTTCACTACCCGCTGGAGGGCCACGGTCCCAGTGATGTACCGGTCCGTCTTCACCACCCGCTGGAGGGCCACGGTCCCAGTGATGTACCGGTCTGTCTTCACCACCCGCTGGAGGGCCACGGTCCCAGTGATGTACCGGTCCGTCTTCACCACCCACTGGAGGACCACGGTCCCAGTGATGCACCGGTCCGTCTTCACCACCCGCTGGAGGACCACAGTCCCAGTGATGCACCGGTCCGTCTTCACCACCCGCTGGAGGACCACGGTCCCAGTGATGCACCGGTCCGTCTTCACCACCCGCTGGAGGACCACAGTCCCAGTGATGCACCGGTCCGTCTTCACCACCCGCTGGAGGGCCGCGGTCCCAGCGGTCCCAGGTTGTGGACCATGATGCAACTGGTCAGGACACGCTCGATGGTGCATCGGTAGTTCTTGTATAGGTCCTGGGGTGGCATGACACATTTCTTCAGCCACTTTAGGAAGTGGAAACGCTATTGCGCCCTCTTGACAAGAGTGGTTGTGTTGTTGGTCCATGTCAAGTCCTCGGTGATGTGGACGCTGAGGAACCTAAAACTGCTGACTGTCTCTACTGCAGTCCTGTTGATGTGGATCAGGGCATGTTCCCTCCTCTGCTTCCTAAAGCCAACAATCAACTCCTTTGTTTTGCTGACGTAGAGTGAAAGGTTGTTGTCCTGGCACCACAATGCCAGTTCACTTACCTCCTTCCTATAGGCTGACTGGTCATATGGTTGATTATCAGACCTTGTGGTGTCGTCAGCAAACTTGATGATGGAGTTGATGCCGTGCAAAGCCAAGCAGTCGCGGGTGAACGGGGAGTACAGCAGAGGACTAAGGACACACCCCTGAGGAGCCCCTGTGTTAAGAGTCACTGTGAAGGAGGTGTTGTTGCCAATCCTCACAGCCACAGTTTTCTGCCCATATAGGAAGTCCAGGATCCAGTTGCGGAGGGTAGTGCTCCGAGCTTGTTGTTGAGCTGGAAATGGCATCTTCCCATGGAGCTGTTTGAGTGGATCCAGTGTGAAAGAAGAAAGAAGTTGACATGTATCTCTCAGTATCCGCGGATTTTCACCAGTCTGTTTCCCCATTCAAATCTCTCAAATGACACCCTATTCGCTTGACAAAAGTAGTCCGAGAGCTTCTGGTCAGCGGGGTGGTGGCACCGGGATCCTCATCTCTCCCAAGTGGTCTTTCTCTCTTTCTCCCCTTACCCATCTGTCTATCGCCTCCTTTGAATTCCATGCTGTCACAGTTACCAGCCCTTTCAAGCTTAACATCCTCATCATTTATCGCCCTCCAGGTTCCCTTGGAGAGTTCATCAATGAGCTTGATGCCTTGATAAGCTCCTTTCCTGAGGACGGCTCACCTCTCACAGTTCTGGGCGACTTTAACCTCCCCACGTCTACCTTTGACTCATTCCTCTCTGCCTCCTTCTTTCCACTCCTCTCCTCTTTTGACCTCACCCTCTCACCTTCCCCCCCTACTCACAAGGCAGGCAATACGCTTGACCTCATCTTTACTAGATGCTGCTCTTCTACTAACCTCATTGCAACTCCCTCCAAGTCTCCGACCACTACCTTGTATCCTTTTCCCTCTCGCTCTCATCCAACACTTCCCACACTGCCCCTACTCGGATGGTATCGCGCCGTCCCAACCTTCGCTCTCTCTCCCCCGCTACTCTCTCCTCTTCCATCCTATCATCTCTTCCCTCTGCTCAAACTTTCTCCAACCTATCTCCTAATTCTGCCTCCTCAACCCTCCTCTCCTCCCTTTCTGCATCCTTTGACTCTCTATGTCCCCTATCCTCCAGGCCGGCTCGGTCCTCCCCTCCCGCTCCGTGGCTCGACGACTCATTGAGAGCTCACAGAACAGGGCTCCGGGCAGCCGAGCGGAAATGGAGGAAAACTCGCCTCCCTGCGGACCTGGCATCCTTTCACTCCCTCCTCTCTACATTTTCCTCCTCTGTCTCTGCTGCTAAAGCCACTTTCTACCATTCTAAATTCCAAGCATCTGCCTCTAACCCTAGGAAGCTCTTTGCCACCTTCTCCTCCCTCCTGAATCCCCCCCTCCTCCCTCTCTGCAGATGACTTCGTTTTGAAAAGAAGGTCAACCATTTTGAAAAGAAGGTTCTGCTCACATTTACATTTACATTTACATTTAAGTCACATCCGATCCTACGTTTGCTCTAAATCTTGTCAAACGGTATTCCTTGACCGGTGTCTCCGGAAGGTTCTGCTCCTGGCGTCGTGAGGGAGTTTGTTCCACTGCCCTACCCTATGCTCTGACCTCTTTCTCCCCCTCTCTCTCCAGATGAAATCTCGCGTCTTGTGACGGCCGGCCGCCCAACAACCTGCCCGCTTGACCCTATCCCCTCCTCTCTTCTCCAGACCATTTCCGGAGACCTTCTCCCTTACCTCACCTCGCTCATCAACTCATCCCTGACCGCTGGCTACGTCCCTCCCGTCTTCAAGAGAGCGAGAGTTGCACCCCTTCTGAAAAAACCTACACTCGATCCCTCCGATGTCAACAACTACAGACCAGTATCCCTTCTCTATTTTCTCTCCAAAACTCTTGAGCGTGCCGTCCTTGGCCAGCTCTACCGCTATCTCTCTCAGAATGACCTTCTTGATCCAAATCAGTCAGGTTTCAAGACTAGTCATTCAACTGAGACTGCTCTTCTCTGTATCACGGAGGCGCTCCGCACTGCTAAAGCTAACTCTCTCTCCTCTGCTCTCATCCTTCTAGACCTATCGGCTGCCTTCGATACTGTGAACCATCAGATCCTCCTCCTCCTCCTTCTCACCCCCCCCCCTAAAAAGATTTAGATGCACTATTGTAAGTGGCTGTTCCACTGGATGTCATAAGGTGTATGCACCAATTTGTAAGTCGCTCTGGATAAGAGCGTCTGCTAAATGACTTAAATGTAAATTTAAATGTAAATGTAATGTAGTGCACTATATAGGGGATAGGGTGTCATTACAGACGCCTTCTCAAGAGCATGGATTGTAAGGACACAAGGCTTCTCAGTATTCAGACATAGGGTTTGTCAGGCCACATCGAACAGAATATATATATTATAGAATAGAATATAGAATATATTTTTTAATTTTTTTACACTTATATACAAAATGCCACACAAAGCCCAAACACTGCCAACTTTTCTGAGCGGGTTGAGATAACTTTGTAACCTGTAATGGATGAAGGAAGGTATTGAAACTCGTAGCACAGCGCTCTTAAATATGATTTTCAGCTGGCCCCAGTCAAAAGGGTCACAAGACTTTCTAAGTTGGGGGTAGAAAAAAAAAATCCATTTTACTTGTCATTCAGGTCACTCTCTCTCTTTTTCTCTGACTAGGTGAAACTTTAGCAACTGCTCACGTTCTGACCTTTTCATTCTGGAAAGACTTCGGCTGTGTCCCATTTGACACTCTATTCATCCTATAGTGCACTACTTTTCACCAGGACCCAATATAGGGAATAGGGTGCCATTGGGATACATCCCATTTAACACTATAGCCTACAGAGGTAGAATACTTCACAGCACCAGAGAGAGGACCAGACTGCTTTGAATCAGAGTAGCGTATCGTGTTTTATAGCAGAAAGCGTATGATTGTTTGATTAACACGATCCTGATTTATAGAAGACATAAGATCTATGTTGAACGACTGTAAATTACATTTAATTCAAATTGTATCGGTCGCTTACACATATTTCTCAGATCGGCACGTGTGCTACCTCTCTGGCCTCTAGGTCACCAGGCTGCTCGTTACCGTCGTTACGTGCACCTGCGCGTCGTCAGACTCACCTGGACTCCATCAGCTCCTTGATTACCTTTATATGTCCTTTTGGGTTTTCTTCTCCTCATTGTTTCTGTGTCATGTTGGTGCGCTGTTTGAGATTCTTGTTGTGTTCTGTTTATTCATTAAATGTATTCACTCACCTGAACTTGCTTCCCGACTCTCAGCGTACATCCATGCTTGTGTTTCTAGCTTCGACAGTGCACTAATATCTAGCATTTCGCTACAACCGCATTAGCATCTGCTAAATATGTGTACAGTTGAAGTTGGAAGTTTACATACACTTAGGCTGGAGTCATTAAAACTCATTTTTCAACCACTCCACAAATTTCTTGTTAACAAACTATAGTTTAGTCGGTTAGGACATCTACTTTGTGCATGGCACAAGTAATTTTTCCAACAATTGTTTACAGACAGATTATTTCCCTTATAATTCACTGTATCACAATTCCAGTGGGTCAGAAGTTTACATACACTAAGTTGACTGTGCCTTTAAACAGCTTGAAAAATTCCAGAAAATGATGTTGTGGCTTTAGAAGCTTCTGATAGGCTAATTGACATAATTTGAGTCAATTGGAGGTATACCTGTGGATGTATTTCAAGGCCTACCTTCAAAGTCAGTGCCTCTTTGCTTGATATCATGGGAAAATCAAAAGATATCAGCCAAGACCTTCACAAGTCTGGTTCAACCTTGGGAGCCAATTCCAAACGCTTGAAGGTACCATGTTCATCTGTACAAACAATAGTACACAAGTATAAACACTATGGAACCACGCAGCCGTCATACCGCTCAGGAAGGAGACGCGCTCTGTCTCCTAGAGATGAACGTACTTTGGTGCGAAAAGCGCGAATCAATCCCAGAACAACAGCAAAGGACCTTGTGAAGATGCTGGAGGAAACAGGTACAAAAGTATCTATATCCACAGTAAAACCAGTCCTATATCGACCCCAACCTGAAAGGCCTCTCAGCAAGGAAGAAGCCACTGCTCCAAAAGTGCCATAAAAAAGCCAGGCTACAATTTGCAACTGCACATGGGGACAAAGATCGTACTTTTTGGAGAAATGTCCTCTGGTTTGATGAAACAAAACCAGAACTGTTTGGCCATAATGACCATCGTTATGTTTGGAGGAGAAAGGGGAGGCTTGTAAGCCGAAGAACACCATCCCAACCGCGAAGCACAGGGGTGGCAGCATCATGTTGTGGGGGTGCTTTGCTGCAGGAGGGACTGGTGTACTTTACAAAATAGATGGCATCATGAGGCAGTAAAATTGAGTGGATATATTGAAGCAACATCTCAAGACATCATTCAGGAAGTTAAAGGTCTTCCAAATGGACAATGACCCCAAGCGTACTTCCAAAGTTGTGGCAAAATGCCTTCTGCACAACAAAGTCAAGGTATTGGAGTGGCCATCACAAAGCCCTGACCTCAATCCTAAAGAATACATGTGGGCAGAACTGAAAAAGCAGGTGCGAGCAAGGAGGCCTACAAACCTGACTCAGTTACACCAGCTCTGTCAGGAGGAGTGTGCCACAATTCACCCAACTTATTGTGGGAAGCTTGTGGAAGGCTACCTGAAACATTTGACCCAAGTTAAACAATTTCAAGGCAATGCTACTTAATACTAATTGAGTGTATGTAAACTTCTGACCCACTGGGAATGTGACGAAATAAATACAAGCTGAAATAAATCATTCTCTCTACTATTATTCTGACATTTCACATTCTTAAAATAAAGTGGTGATCCTAACTGACCTAAAACAGGGCATTTTTACTCTGATTAAATGTCAGGAATTGTGGAAAAACTGAGTTTAAATCTATTTGGCTATGGTGTATATAAACTTCTGATTTCAACAGTTCGTAACCAATAATATTTTATTTGAAATAAATGTCATTTACAGTTGTTTCACCAGAGACCTCATGTCCTATATGTTACAGTATGTTCAGGTATGTTGTGCTTGAGACGTCACTACAGACACCCTGGTTTGAATCCAGGCTGTATTCACAACCGACCGTGATTGGGAGTCCCACAATTGGCACAGCGTTGTCCGGGTTAGGGGAGGGTTTGGCCATCATTGGAGGTAAGAATTTGTTCTTAACTGGCTTGCCTAGTTAAATAACGGTCAAATAAATAAAATAAATATATATATATATATATATATATACAGTGCCTTGCGAAAGTATTCGGCCAACTTGAACTTTGCGACATTTTGCGACATTTCAGGCTTCAAACATAAAGACAGTTTTTGATTTGTTAAAAAAGTTTGAAATATCCAATAAATGTCGTTCCACTTCATGATTGTGTCCAACTTGTTGTTGATTCTTTACAAAAAAATACAGTTTTATATCTTTATGTTTGAAGCCTGAAATGTGGCAAAAGGTCGCAAAGTTCAAGGGGGCCGAATACTTTCGCAAGGCACTGTATATACATTTGCTTCGTGTGTATAATCTTGCTTTAAAATCTTAATTTTATCTTCACATATCAGTTCTATTGTTCTGTTCCCTTCACTCTGAACCTTTGAAAAAAATATATTTTACTTGTACATTGTGCATTCAAATTTAGAAACTCATTGGATTCTGTCAATCATGTCTGATCCCTGGTTCTGACCCTACTATCTGAGCATGTCTCAGGTTGGACATCTGAGGATGTCTCTCTAATAGAGATCACTGTGACTAATCAAGATTTAGGGTCGTACAGCACCTCTCCTACCCCCTGTTCGCATCACATCAAACGCAGATAGAGGCTGTGTCACAAATAGCACACTATTGCGTACTATTGCGTACATAGTGCACTACTTTTAGCCAGAGCATTAAAGGCCTTGGTCAAAAGTAGTGCACTATGTAGGGAATAGGTTTCCGTTTGTGACGCTCGGGGTGTCAGCAGGCATTAGGCCTGAGGAGGAGAGTCTTCTGTCTTGGTCAGAGTTGGCGTGATGCTCTCTCCAGCTCCTTTTGAAGTTAAGGATGACCATGCTCTGTGTTTTAAAATACATGAGTGTGAGTCTCGAATGGCACGCTATTCCCTATATAGTGCACGCTATTCCCTATATAGTGCACTAGTTTTGAGCAGAGCCCTATCGTATATAGGAAATGGGACACCATTTGAGACAGAATCCAAAGCAACAAAAACAAAAGTTAGTAACTGACACTAAGATAAGACTTATGGCTTCCTTCACATAATCTCATCTCCACCCAGGTCGAGAGAGATCTGATTGAAGTTATTTTTTTTATTTTTAGCTGCTTCCTTTGAAGAAGGAATTTCTTCCCTTTCGTTCTTTTGAGAGAAGTGGGTGGCCCAGAGCTGACCTTTCATTTCTCATTTATTTGTTCTCCCATCGGCTTTCTAAAAAGTTACTCACACATGCCCCCCCCCCTCTCTCCATCCTCTCCCCCACCCCCCCTCCCTCCTCTCTGCCTGTAGCATCTTGGGAAGGTAAGAATTGAGACGTGTCACTCCCAGTGTTTGTCCCACATAGCACCCTATTCCCTATACAGTATAGTGCACAACTTTGGACTAGAATCCCCATGTTCAAAAGTAATCCACTACATAGAGAATAGGGTGTCTTTTGGGATGCAAACTCCTGACAATTCTAGCAGTAATTTGTGTTTTATTTGCCAACTGCCAACCGCCACCCTCACTCTCCTGCTCCCGCTTTCTCTCCTGCTCTCTCTGTCTCTCTCTGTCCTAGCAGAGCTCAGGCAGGGAAGGAGAGACAAGGCAAGGAGGAGAGGAGAGGAGAGGAGAGGAGAGGAGAGGAGAGGAGAGGAGAGGAGAAACAGAGTTCATGGAAGGAAAGAGGATGAGGGAGAGGGGAGTAACAGAGTGTTAAGTTGGAAATTAGCTGAATTGCTAAGCTGCTAAAACTAGAGTGAGTTTTAGAGGGGCGGCAAGTTGCAGCCGTTTCAGATGAGCTTTAATCTAATCTAATGGGAGAGGCGAGGAGAGCTCCTGCAGCTTAGCTCAGCTCTGGTTTGAAGGGCTCTTCCAAATGCTATAGGTGTGGCAAAAACAGACATACCTGCAATAGCACAGCAGAACAAATAGATATTATTACGTAACACAACACTTCTGACTATCGTCCTTCAAACAAAATACTTCTACCCAGGAAACAAAACAGGTGTGCTTTTATTGTCACATACAGATAGGTGTTGTTTTACAGGGCCAGTCATAGTAGTATGATAGGTGTTGTTTTACAGGGTCAGTCATAGTAGTATGATAGGTGTTGTTTTACAGGGTCAGTCATAGTAGTATGATAGGTGCTGTTTTAAAGGGTCAGTCATAGTAGTATGATAGGTGTTGTTTTTTACAGGGTCAGTCATAGTAGTGTGATAGGTGTTGTTTTACAGGGCCAGTCATAGTAGTATGATAGGTGTTGTTTTACAGTGTCAGTCATAGTAGTGTGATAGGTGTTGTTTTACAGGGTCAGTCATAGTAGTGTGATAGGTGTTGTTTTACAGGGTCAGTCATAGTAATAGAACTCAGAACAATAATAGAACTCAGAACAGCAATAGAACTCAGAACAGCAATAGAACTCAGAACAATAATAGAACTCAGAACAGCAATAGAACTCAGAACAGCAATAGAACTCAGAACAATAATAGAACTCAGAACAGCAATAGAACTCAGAACAGCAATAGAACTCAGAACAATAATAGAACTCAGAACAGCAATAGAACTCAGAACAGCAATAGAACTCAGAACAGCAATAGAACTCAGAACAGCAATAGAACTCAGAACAATAATAGAACTCAGAACAATAATATAACTCAGAACAGCAATAGAACTCAGAACAGTAATAGAACTCAGAACAGCAATAGAACTCAGAACAGCAATAGAACTCAGAACAGCAATAGAACTCAGAACAGCAATAGAACTCAGAAAAATAATAGAACTCAGAACAGCAATAGAACTCAGAACAGCAATAGAACTCAGAACAGCAATAGAACTCAGAACAATAATAGAACTCAGAACAACAATAGAACTCAGAACAGTAATAGAACTCAGAACAATAATAGAACTCAGAACAGCAATAGAACTCAGAACAGCAATAGAACTCAGAACAGCAATAGAACTCAGAACAGCAATAGAACTCAGAACAATAATAGAACTCAGAACAATAATAGAACTCAGAACAATAATAGAACTCAGAACAATAATAGAACTCAGAACAGCAATAGAACTCAGAAAAATAATAGAACTCAGAACAGCAATAGAACTCAGAACAGCAATAGAACTCAGAACAGCAATAGAACTCAGAAGAGTAATAGAACTCAGAACAGCAATAGAACTCAGAACAGCAATAGAACTCAGAACAGCAATAGAACTCACAACAGCAATAGAACTCAGAACAGCAATAGAACTCAGAACAGCAATAGAACTCAGAACAATAACAGAACTCAGAACAACAATAGAACTCAGAACAGCAATAGAACTCAGAACAATAATAGAACTCGGAACAGCAATTTGATATTGCAATATTCTGTGGTATTCGACTGCATCTTTCATCTTGGTGGAATTGCATGGCTACAAATGGTTCCCATGGTATCGAGATTATATGACGTCCACTTGAACTTGCCACAGTGTTAACAGAAGACAGGACCTCTCCATGTTCCACAACTACGTCCTGAATGTGACCCTATTCCCTACATAGTGCACAACTTTAACCGGAGCGCAGTGGGATATCCGACGGGCGGCTATATAAGGAATAGGGGGCCATTTGGGATGATAACAGCCCATGTCCCTGGGTCAGAGATGTGAAGGGCCCCTGAGTGGGATGGGTAATTGGCTACAGGCTGAGACAGGTATCTATTCTTCAGGGAGACAGTGTTGCGTCCCAAATGGCACCCTATTCCCTACATAGTGCACGACTGTAGACCAGGACCCAGAGGACATAGTGCACTACTATAGACCAGGACTCATAGTGCACTACTATAGACCAGGACTCATAGTGCACTACTGTAGACCAGGACTCATAGTGCACTACTATAGACCAGGACTCATAGTGCACTACTGTAGACCAGGACTCATAGTGCACTACTGTAGACCAGGACTCATATTGCACTACTATAGACCAGGACTCATAGTGCACTACTGTAGACCAGGACTCATATTGCACTACTATAGACCAGGACTCATAGTGCACTACTATAGACCAGGACTCATAGTGCACTACTGTAGACCAGGACTCATAGTGCACTACTATAGACCAGGACTCATAGTGCACTACTATAGACCAGGACTCATAGTGTACTACTATAGACCAGGACTCATATTGCACTACTATAGACCAGGACTCATAGTGCACTACTATAGACCAGGACTCATAGTGAACTACTATAGACCAGGACTCATAGTGCACTACTATAGACCAGGACTCATAGTGAACTACTATAGACCAGGACTCATAGTGCACTACTATAGACCAGGACTCATAGACCTCTACTGTAGACCAGGACCCATAGTGCTCTACTGTAGACCAGGACCCATAGTGCTCTACTGTAGACCAGGACCCATAGTGCTCTACTGTTAACCAGGACCCATAGTGCTCTACTATAGACCAGGACTCATAGTGCACTACTATAGACCAGGACTCATAGTGCACTACTGTAGACCAGGACTCATATTGCACTACTATAGACCAGGACTCATAGTGCACTACTGTAGACCAGGACCCATAGTGCTCTACTGTTGACCAGGACCCATAGTGCTCTACTGTTGACCAGGACCCATAGTGCTCTACTGTTGACCAGGACCCATAGTGCTCTACTGTAGACCAGGACACATAGTGCTCTACTGTTGACCAGGACCCATAGTGCTCTACTGTAGACCAGGACACATAGTGCTCTACTGTAGACCAGGACCCATAGTGCTCTACTGTTAACCAGGACTTGTAGTGCACTACTATAGACCAGGACTCATAGTGCTCTACTGTAGACCAGGACTCATAGTGCTCTACTATAGACCAGGACCCATAGTGCTCTACTATAGACCAGGACCCATAGTGCTCTACTATAGACCAGGACTCATAGTGCACTACTGTAGACCAGGACCCATAGTGCTCTACTATAGACCAGGACCCATAGTGCTCTACTATAGACCAGGACTCATAGTGCACTACTGTAGACCAGGACTCATAGTGCTCTACTATAGACCAGGACCCATAGTGCTCTACTATAGACCAGGACCCATAGTGCTCTACTATAGACCAGGACTCATAGTGCTCTACTATAGACCAGGACTCATAGTGCACTACTGTAGACCAGGACTCATAGTGCTCTACTATAGACCAGGACCCATAGTGCTCTACTATAGACCAGGACCCATAGTGCTCTACTGTAGACCAGGACTCATAGTGCTCTACTATAGACCAGGACCCATAGTGCTCTACTATAGACCAGGACTCATAGTGCACTACTGTAGACCAGGACCCATAGTGCACTACTATAGACCAGGACTCATAGTGCACTACTATAGACCAGGACTCATAGTGCACTACTATAGACCAGGACTCATAGTGCACTACTATAGACCAGGACTCATAGTGCACTACTGTTGACCAGGACTCATAGTGCACTACTGTAGACCAGGACTCATAGTGAACTACTATAGACCAGGACTCATAGTGCACTACTATAGACCAGGACTCATAGCCCTCTACTGTAGACCAGGACCCATAGTGCTCTACTGTAGACCAGGACACATAGTGCTCTACTGTAGACCAGGACCCATAGTGCTCTACTGTTAACCAGGACTTGTAGTGCACTACTATAGACCAGGACTCATAGTGCTCTACTGTAGACCAGGACTCATAGACCTCTACTGTTGACCAATACCCATAGTGCACTACTGTAGACCAGGACTCATAGTGCTCTACTGTTGACCAGGACCCATAGTGCTCTACTGTAGACAGGGACCCCTTAGTAGACTACTGTAGACCAGGACTCATAGACCTCTACTGTAGACCAGGACCCATAGTGCTCTACTATAGACCAGGACTCATAGACCTCTACTGTAGACCAGGACCCATAGTGCTCTACTATAGACCAGGACTCATAGACCTCTACTGTAGACCAGGACCCATAGTGCTCTACTATAGACCAGGACTCATAGACCTCTACTGTAGACCAGGACCCATAGTGCTCTACTGTAGACCAGGACCCATAGTGCTCTACTGTAGACCAGGACCCATAGTGCTCTACTGTAGACCAGGACCCATAGTGCTCTACTGTAGACCAGGACCCATAGTGCTCTACTGTATACCAGGACCCATAGTGCTCTACTATTAACCTCACTGCATCACCTCCCCTCCCCTCACCTTCACTGCATCACACCCCTTCCCCCCTCACTGCATCACCTCCCCTCCCCCCACTGCATCACATCCCCTCCCCTCACTGCACCCCTCCCCCCTCACTGCATCACCTCCCCTCACTGCATCACCTCCCTCCCCCACTCCCCTCACTGCACCCCCTCACTGCATCACCTCCCCTCCCTCCCCCTTTCCCCACTACATCCCCTTCCCCCTCACTGCATCCCCTGCATCACATCCCCCCTCACTGCATCACCTCCCCTCCCCCTCACTACATCACCTCTCCCCTCACTACATCCCCTTCCCCTCACTGCATCCCCTCCCCTCACTGCATCACATCCCATTTACATTACATTTAAGTCATTTAGCAGACGCTCTTATCCAGAGCGACTTACAAATTGGTGCATACACCTTATGACATCCAGTGGAACAGCCACTTTACAATAGTGCATCTAAATCTTTTTAGGGGGGTGAGAAGGATTACTTACCCTATCCTAGGTATTCCTTGAAGAGGTGGGGTTTCAGGTGTCTCCGGAAGGTGGTGATTGACTCCGCTGTCCTGGCGTCGTGAGGGAGTTTGTTCCACCATTGGGGGCCAGAGCAGCGAACAGTTTTGACTGGGCTGAGCGGGAACTGTACTTCCTCAGTGGTAGGGAGGCGAGCAGGCCAGAGGTGGATGAACGCAGTGCCCTTGTTTGGGTGTAGGGCCTGATCAGAGCCTGGAGGTACTGAGGTGCCGTTCCCCTCACAGCTCCGTAGGCAAGCACCATGGTCTTGTAGCGGATGCGAGCTTCAACTGGAAGCCAGTGGAGAGAGCGGAGGAGCGGGGTGACGTGAGAGAACTTGGGAAGGTTGAACACCAGACGGGCTGCGGCGTTCTGGATGAGTTGTAGGGGTTTAATGGCACAGGCAGGGAGCCCAGCCAACAGCGAGTTGCAGTAATCAAGACGGGAGATGACAAGTGCCTGGATTAGGACCTGCGCCGCTTCCTGTGTGAGGCAGGGTCGTACTCTGCGGATGTTGTAGAGCATGAACCTACAGGAACGGGACACCGCTTGATGTTAGTTGAGAACGACAGGGTGTTGTCCAGGATCACGCCAAGGTTCTTAGCGCTCTGGGAGGAGGACACAATGGAGTTGTCAACCGTGATGGCGAGATCATGGAACGGGCAGTCCTTCCCCGGGAGGAAGAGGAGCTCCGTCTTGCTGAGGTTCAGCTTGAGGTGGTGATCCGTCATCCACACTGATATGTCTGCCAGACATGCAGAGATGCGATTCGCCACCTGGTCATCAGAAGGGGGAAAGGAGAAGATTAATTGTGTGTCGTCTGCATAGCAATGATAGGAGAGACCATGTGAGGTTATGACAGAGCCAAGTGACTTGGTGTATAGCGAGAATAAGACAGGGCCTAGAACAGAGCCCTGGGGACACCAGTGGTGAGAGCGCGTGGTGAGGAGACAGATTCTCGCCACGCCACCTGGTAGGAGCGACCTGTCAGGTAGGACGCAATCCAAGCGTGGGCCGCGCCGGAGATGCCCAACTCGGAGAGGGTGGAGAGGAGGATCTGATGGTTCACAGTATCGAAGGCAGCCGATAGGTCTAGAAGGATGAGAGCAGAGGAGAGAGAGTTAGCTTTAGCAGTGCGGAGCGCCTCCGTGATACAGAGAAGAGCAGTCTCAGTTGAATGACTAGTCTTGAAACCTGACTGATTTGGATCAAGAAGGTCATTCTGAGAGATATAGCGGTAGAGCTGGCCAAGGACGGCACGCTCAAGAGTTTTGGAGAGAAAAGAGAGAAGGGATACTGGTCTGTAGTTGTTGACATCGGAGGGATCGAGTGTAGGTTTTTTCAGAAGGGGTGCAACTCTCGCTCTCTTGAAGACGGAAGGGACGTAGCCAGCGGTCAGGGATGAGTTGATGAGCGAGGTGAGGTAAGGGAGAAGGTCTCCGGAAATGGTCTGGAGAAGAGAGGAGGGGATAGGGTCAAGCGGGCAGGTTGTTGGGCGGCCGGCCGTCACAAGACGCGAGATTTCATCTGGAGAGAGAGGGGAGAAAGAGGTCAGAGCATAGGGCAGTGTGAGCAGAACCAGCGGTGTCGTTTGACTTAGCAAACGAGGATCGGATGTCGTTGACCTTCTTTTCAAAATGGTTGACGAAGTCATCTGCAGAGAGGGAGGGGGGGGGAGGATTCAGGAGGGAGGAGAAGGTGGCAAAGAGCTTCCTAGGGTTAGAGGCAGATGCTTGGAATTTAGAATGGTAGAAAGTGGCTTTAGCAGCAGAGACAGAGGAGGAAAATGTAGAGAGGAGGGAGTGAAAGGATGCCAGGTCCGCAGGGAGGCGAGTTTTCCTCCATTTCCGCTCGGCTGCCCGGAGCCCTGTTCTCCCCCTCTCCCCTCACCACATCCCCTCCCCTCACTACATCCCCTCCCCCTCACTACATCCCCTCCCCTCACTGCATCACAACCCCTCTCCCCTCACTGCATATCCTCCCCTCACTGCTTCACATCCCCTCTCCCCTCACTGCATCCCCTCCCCTCACTACATCCCCCCCCTCACTACATCCTCCCCTCACTACATCCCCTCCCCCTCACTGCAGCACACCCCTCCCCCCTCCCCTCACTGCATATCCTCCCCTCACTGCTTCATCCCCTCTCCCCTCACTACACCCACCCCCTCACTACATCCCCTCCCCTCACTACATCCCCTCCCCCTCACTGCACATCCCCTCTCCCCTCACTGCATCCCCTCCCCTCACTGCATCACATCCCCTCTCATCCCCTCCCCTCACTGCATCCCCTCCCCTCACTGCATAACATCCCCTCTCCCCTCACTGCATCCCCCCCTCCTGCACTCACTGCCCCCTCCCCTCACTGCATCCCCTCCCCCTCACTGCATCACATCCCCTCCCCCTCACACTGCAACCCTTCCCCTCACTGCATCCCCCCTCACTGCATCCCCTCCCCCCCCACTCACTTCATCCCCTCCCCCTCACTGCATCCACCCCCCCACTACCCCCCCCCTCTCACTGCATCCCCTCCCCTCCCCCCTCACTGCATCACATCCCCTCCCCTCACTGCATCCCCTCCCCCTCACTGCATCACACCCCACTACATCACATCCCCTCCCCTCACTGCATCACATCCTCCCCTCCCCTCACTGCATCACATCCCCTCCCCTCACTGCATCCCCTCCCCCTCACTGTATCACCTCAATGTACATCAATCTGGTGACAGTAGCTTGGCGACAGTAGCTTGGTGACAGTAGCTTTGTTACAGTCGCTTGGTGACAGTCGCTTGGTGACAGTTGCTTGGTGACAGTCACTTGTTGACAGTAGCCCAGTTTTTGTTTGAGATTTCACAGAATGAAATCTAGAAATCACCTTGTCCTCTGTTCCCCCACCTGCTCCCTGTCACTCTGTTCCCCAGTCACCTGCATCCACTCATCCCAGTCACCTGCTCCCTGTCACTCTGTTCCCCAGTCACCTGCTCCCTGTCACAGTCACCTGCTCCCTGTCACTCTGTTCCCCAGTCACCTGCTCCTGTCACTCTGTTCCCCAGTCACCTGCTCCCTGTCCTCTGTTCCCCAGTCACCTGCTCCCTGTCACTCTGTTCCCCAGTCACCTGCTCCCTGTCACTCTGTTCCCCAGTCACCTGCTCCCTGTCACTCTGTTCCCCAGTCACCTGTCACTCTGTTCCCCAGTCACTGTTTCCCCAGTCACCTAGAAATCCCTGTCACTCTGTTCCCCAGTCACCTGTCACTCTGTTCCCCAGTCACCTGCTCCCTGTCACTCTGTTCCCCAGTCACCTGCTCCCTGCCACTCTGTTCCCCAGTCACCTGCTCCCTGTCACTCTGTTCCCCAGTCACCTGTCACTCTGTTCCCCAGTCACCTGCTCCCTGCCACTCTGTTCCCCAGTCACCTGCTCCCTGTCACTCTGTTCCCCAGTCACCTGCTCCCTGTCACTCTGTTCCCCAGTCACCTGCTCCCTGTCACTCTGTTCCCCAGTCACCTGTCACTCTGTTCCCCAGTCACCTGCTCCCTGTCACTCTGTTCCCCAGTCACCTGCTCCCTGTCACTCTGTTCCCCAGTCACCTGCTCCCTGTCACTCTGTTCCCAGTCACCTGCTCCCTGTCACTCTGTTCCCCAGGCACCTGTCACTCTGTTCCCCAGTCACCTGCTCCCTGCCACTCTGTTCCCCAGTCACCTGCTCCCTGTCACTCTGTTCCCCAGTCACCTGCTCCCTGTCACTCTGTTCCCCAGTCACCTGCTCCCTGCCACTCTGTTCCCCAGTCACCTGCTCCCTGTCACTCTGTCACCCAGGCACCTGTCACTCTGTTCCCCAGTCACCTGTCCCTGCCACTCTGTTCCCCAGTCACCTGCTCCCTGTCACTCTGTTCCCCAGTCACCTGCTCCCTGTCACTCTGTTCCCCAGTCACCTGCTCCTCTGTTCCCCAGTCACCTGTCACTCTGTTCCCCAGTCACCTGCTCCCTGTCACTCTGTTCCCCAGTCACCTGCTCCCTGTCACTCTGTTCCCCAGTCACCTGCTCCCTGTCACTCTGTTCCCCAGTCACCTGCTCCCTGTCACTCTGTTCCCAGTCACCTGCTCCCTGCCACTCTGTTCCCCAGTCACCTGCTCCCTGTCACTCTGTTCCCAGTCACCTGCTCCCTGTCACTCTGTTCCCCAGTCACCTGTCACTCTGTTCCCCAGTCACCTGCTCCCTGTCACTCTGTTCCCCAGTCACCTGCTCCCTGCCACTCTGTTCCCCAGTCACCTGCTCCCTGTCACTCTGTTCCCCAGTCACCTGCTCCCTGTCACTCTGTTCCCAGTCACCTGCTCCTTGCCACTCTGTTCCCCAGTCACCTGCTCCCTGTCACTCTGTTCCCAGTCACCTGTCACTCTGTTCCCCAGTCACCTGCTCCCTGTCACTCTGTTCCCAGTCACCTGCTCCCTGTCACTCTGTTCCCCAGTCACCTGCTCCCTGCCACTCTGTTCCCCAGTCACCTCTCCCTGTCACAAGTTCCCCAGGCACCTGTCATCTGGATGAGAGAGAGGCTCCCTGCCAAGAGGTCAGCTCCCTGTCATAGTCACCTGCTCCCTGTCACTCTGTTCCCCAGTCACCTGCAAGAGACTCTGTTCCCCAGTCACCTGCTCCCTGCCACTCTGTTCCCCAGTCACCTGCTCCCTGTCACTCTGTTCCCCAGTCACCTGTCACTCTGTTCCCCAGTCACCTGCTCCCTGTCATTCTGTTCCCCAGTCACCTGCTCCCTGTCACTCTGTTCCCCAGTCACCTGCTCCCTGCCACTCTGTTCCCCAGTCACCTGCTCCCTGAGTCTGTTCCCCCGCAGGCACCTGTCACTCTGTTCCCCAGTCACCTGCTCCCTGCCACTCTGTTCCCCTCACCAGCTCCCTGTCACTCTGTTCCCCAGTCACCTGCTCCTTGCCATCTGTTCCCCAGTCACCTGCTCCCTGTCACTCTCCCCTCACCTGTCACTCTGTTCCCCAGTCACCTGCTCCCTGTCACTCTGTTCCCCAGTCACCTGCTCCCTGTCACTCTGTTCCCCAGTCACCTGCTCCCTGCCTTCCCCTCAGTCACCTGCTCCCTGTCACTCTGTTCCCCAGGCACCTGTCACTCTGTTCCCCAGTCACCTGCTCCCTGCCACATCCCCTGTTCCCCTCAGTCACCAGCTCCCCTGTCACTCTGTTCCCCAGTCACCTGCTCCCTGTCACTCTGTTCCCCAGTCACCTGCTCCCTGTCACTCTGTTCCCCAGTCACCTGCTCCCTGCCACTCATGTTCCCCAGTCACCTGCTCCCTGTCACCTCTGTTCTGCAGTCACCTGTCACTCTGTTCCCCAGTCACCTGCTCCCTGTCATTCTGTTCCCCAGTCACCTGCTCCTGTCACTCTGTTCCCCAGTCACCTGCTCCCCTGCCACTCTGTTCCCAGTCACCTGCTCCCTGTCACTCTGTTCCCCAGGCACCTGTCACTCTGTTCCCCAGTCACCTGCTCCCTGCCACTCTGTTCCCCAGTCACCAGCTCCCTGTCACTCTGTTCCCCAGTCACCTGCTCCCTGCCACTCTGTTCCCCAGTCACCTGCTCCCTGTCCCTGTTCCCCAGTCACCTGTCACTCTGTTCCCCAGTCACCTGCTCCCTGTCACTCATTCCCAGTCACCTGCTCCCTGTCACTCTGTTCCCCAGTCACCTGCTCCCTGTCACTCTGTTCCCCAGTCACCCTCCCTGTCACCCTCTGTTCCCCCAGTCACCTGCTCCCTGCCACTCTGTTCCCTCCACCTGCCCCTGTCACTCTCCCCAGTCACCTGCCCCTCACTCTGTCCCCAGTCACCTGTCACTCTGTTCCCCAGTCACCTGCTCCTGTCACTCATTCCCCAGTCACCTGCTCCCTGCATCACCCCCACCTGCTCCCCTCACTCTGTTCCCCAGTCACCTGCTCCTGTCACTCTGTTCCCAGTCACCTGCTCCTCCACTCTGTTCCCCAGTCACCTGCTCCCTGTCACTCTGTTCCCCAGTCACCTCCCCTCCTCACTTCATCACCTGCTCCCTGTCACTCTGTTCCCATCACCTGCTCCTGTCATCACTGTTCCCCAGTCACCTGCTCCCTGCCACTCTGTTCCCCAGTCACCTGCTCCCTGTCACTCTGTTCCCCAGGCACCTGTCACTCTGTTCCCCAGTCACCTGCTCCCTGCCACTCTGTTCCCCAGTCACCAGCTCCCTGTCACTCTGTTCCCCTGTCACCTGCTCCCTGCCACTCTGTTCCCCAGTCACCTGCTCCCTGTCACTCTGTTCCCCAGTCACCTGTCACTCTGTTCTCCAGTCACCTGCTCCCTGTCACTCTGTTCCCCAGTCACCTGCTCCCTGTCACTCTGTTCCCCAGTCACCTGCTCCCTGCCACTCTGTTCCCCAGTCACCTGCTCCCTGTCACTCTGTTCCCCAGGCACCTGTCACTCTGTTCCCCAGTCACCTGCTCCCTGCCACTCTGTTCCCCAGTCACCAGCTCCCTGTCACTCTGTTCCCCAGTCACCTGCTCCCTGTCACTCTGTTCCCCAGTCACCTGCTCCCTGTCACTCTGTTCCCCAGTCACCTGCTCCCTGTCACTCTGTTCCCCAGTCACCTGCTCCCTGCCACTCTGTTCCCCAGTCACCTGCTCCCTGTCACTCTGTTCCCCAGTCACCTGTCACTCTGTTCCCCAGTCACCTGTCATTCTGTTCCCCAGTCACCTGCTCCCTGTCACTCTGTTCCCCAGTCACCTGCTCCCTGCCACTCTGTTCCCCAGTCACCTGCTCCCTGTCACTCTGTTCCCCAGGCACCTGTCACTCTGTTCCCCAGTCACCTGCTCCCTGCCACTCTGTTCCCCAGTCACCAGCTCCCTGTCACTCTGTTCCCCAGTCACCTGCTCCCTGCCACTCTGTTCCCCAGTCACCTGCTCCCTGTCACTCTGTTCCCCAGTCACCTGTCACTCTGTTCTCCAGTCACCTGCTCCCTGCCACTCTGTTCCCCAGTCACCTGCTCCCTGTCACTCTGTTCCCCAGTCACCTGTCACTCTGTTCCCCAGTCACCTGCTCCCTGTCACTCTGTTCCCCAGTCACCTGCTCCCTGTCACTCTGTTCCCCAGTCACCTGCTCCCTGCCACTCTGTTCCCCAGTCACCTGCTCCCTGTCACTCTGTTCCCCAGGCACCTGTCACTCTGTTCCCCAGTCACCTGCTCCCTGCCACTCTGTTCCCCAGTCACCAGCTCCCTGTCACTCTGTTCCCCAGTCACCTGCTCCCTGCCACTCTGTTCCCCAGTCACCTGCTCCCTGTCACTCTGTTCCCCAGTCACCTGTCACTCTGTTCTCCAGTCACCTGCTCCCTGTCACTCTGTTCCCCAGTCACCTGCTCCCTGTCACTCTGTTCCCCAGTCACCTGCTCCCTGCCACTCTGTTCCCCAGTCACCTGCTCCCTGTCACTCTGTTCCCCAGGCACCTGTCACTCTGTTCCCCAGTCACCTGCTCCCTGCCACTCTGTTCCCCAGTCACCAGCTCCCTGTCTCTCTGTTCCCCAGTCACCTGCTCCCTGTCACTCTGTTCCCCAGTCACCTGCTCCCTGTCACTCTGTTCCCCAGTCACCTGCTCCCTGTCACTCTGTTCCCCAGTCACCTGCTCCCTGCCACTCTGTTCCCCAGTCACCTGCTCCCTGTCACTCTGTTCCCCAGTCACCTGTCACTCTGTTCCCCAGTCACCTGCTCCCTGTCATTCTGTTCCCCAGTCACCTGCTCCCTGTCACTCTGTTCCCCAGTCACCTGCTCCCTGCCACTCTGTTCCCCAGTCACCTGCTCCCTGTCACTCTGTTCCCCAGGCACCTGTCACCTGTTCCCCAGTCACCTGCTCCCTGCCACTCTGTTCCCCAGTCACCAGCTCCCTGTCACTCTGTTCCCCAGTCACCTGCTCCCTGCCACTCTGTTCCCCAGTCACCTGCTCCCTGTCACTCTGTTCCCCAGTCACCTGTCACTCTGTTCTCCAGTCACCTGCTCCCTGTCACTCTGTTCCCCAGTCACCTGCTCCCTGTCACTCTGTTCCCCAGTCACCTGCTCCCTGCCACTCTGTTCCCCAGTCACCTGCTCCCTGTCACTCTGTTCCCCAGGCACCTGTCACTCTGTTCCCCAGTCACCTGCTCCCTGCCACTCTGTTCCCCAGTCACCAGCTCCCTGTCTCTCTGTTCCCCAGTCACCTGCTCCCTGTCACTCTGTTCCCCAGTCACCTGCTCCCTGCCACTCTGTTCCCCAGTCACCTGTCACTCTGTTCCCCAGTCACCTGTCACTCTGTTCCCCAGTCACCTGTCACTCTGTTCCCCAGTCACCTGCTCCCTGTCACTCTGTTCCCCAGTCACCTGTCACTCTGTTCCCCAGTCACCTGCTCCCTGTCACTCTGTTCCCCAGTCACCTGCTCCCT